>NC_000086.7:123550994-123705994 GCF_000001635.26 Mus musculus
GTCCTCTATCATCATCATGAGATATGCTTTTAAATCCAGGTCTAGCTTTTCGGGTGTGTTGGGGTGCCCTGGACTGGGTGAAGTGGGAGTGCTGGATTCTGATGATGGTGAGTGGTCCTGGTTTCTGTTAGTAAGATTCTTACGTTTACCTTTCGCCATCTGGTAATCTCTGGCGTTAGTTGTTATAGTTGTCTCTGTTTATAGATTGTTCCTCTGGTGATTTTGTTACCCTCTATCAGCAGACCTGGGATACTAGATCTTTCCTCTGAGTTTCAGTGGTCAGGGCAGTCTCTGCAGGCAAGATCTCTTTCAGGGAAGGTGCACAGTTATCTGGCGTTTGGACCTCCTCCTGGCCGAAGATGAAGGCCCAAAACAGGATCTTTCCCAGAAGCTGTGTTGCCTTGGCCTGTAACAGAAGCCATTGTTTCAGTAGTCCACACTCTCACCTGTGTAGACTACTTTCCCCGGAGTCCTGGAACCTAGATGGCTTCCTCAGATCCTGAGGCAAAGGCTTCCCAGGCTGGGTGGACACTTGTCCTCTGGCCAGGAAGGTGGCCGGATGTCTGGAGCCAGAAAACGGCGCTGCCCCAGAATCTCTGCGGCCCTCGAGTGTCCCTGAAGCTCCTAGCGTCTGTAGTCCACACTCTCACCTGTGCAGACTGTTCTCCACAGAGTCCTGAAACGAAGGTGGCTTCCGTGGAACCTGAGGCAGAAGCCTCCCGGGCTGGGCGGACACCTGTCCTCTGGCCCCGAAGGTGACCAGTTGTCTGGAGCCGAAAATGCAGTCTGGCATTTCTGCACAAAATTGGAAATAAGTCTATCTGAATATCCATATATACAAATGTCTTAGTCAGGGTTTCTATTCCTGCACAAACATCATGACCAAGAAGCAAGTTGGGGAGGAAGGGGTTTATTTGGTTTACATTTCCATACTGCTGTTGATCACCAAAGGATGCAGGACTGGAACTCAAGCAGGTCAGAAAGCAGGAGCTGATGCAGAGGCCATGGAGGGATGTTCTTTACTGGCTTGCTTCTCCTGGCTTGCTCAGCCTGCTCTCTTATAGAACCCAAGACTACCAGTCCAGAGATGGTCCCACCCACAAGGGGCCTTTCCCCCTTGATCACTAATTGAGAAAATGCCTTACAGTTGGATCTCATGGAGGCATTTCCTCAACTGAAGCTCCTTTCTCTGTGATAACCCCAGCTGTGTCAAGTTGACACAAAATTAGCCAGTACAATTGACCCCTTGTCAACTTGACACACAAACACATCACTAGTAAGCCTCAACCCTTACATTCTTATTCATCCCCAAGATTTAAATAACTTTAAAAGTCCCACAGTCTTTACATATTCTTAAAATTTCAATTTCTTTAAAATAGCCATCTCTTTTAAAATCCAAAGTCTTTTTACAATTAAAAGTCTCTTAACTGTGGGCTCCACTAAAACAGTTTCTTCCTTCAAGAGGGAAAATATCAGGGCACAGCCACAATCAAAAGCAAAAGTCAATCTCCAACCGTCCAATGTCTGGGATCCAACTTACGATCTTCTGGGCTCCTCCAAGGGCTTGGGTCACTTCTCCAGCCATGCCCTTTGTAGCACACGCGTCATCCTCTAGGCTCCAGATGCCTGTACTCCACTGCTGCTGCTGCTCTTGGTGGTCATCTCATGGTACTGGCATCTCCAAAACACTGCATGACCCCTTCAGTCCTGGGCCATCAAATGCAACTGAGGCTGGACTTTCACCAATGGCCTTCCATGGCCTCTCACAGTGCCAAGCCTCAGCTGCTCTGCTCAACTCCTTCATGCCTTCAAAACCAGTACCACCTGGGTGACCCTTATACATTACCAAGTCCAGCCACAGCACAAGGTACAACTTTGGCTATATCTGGAACACAGCCACTGTGCTCTCAGAAAACACTTCCCAGAAGATGTCACCTCAATGATGCTGGTCTCTTCTTAATCACCGCTAATTTCTTAGCTCCAGCTAACCAGCATCAATAGTCCCAGTAATGCAAAGTTTTTGCTTTAGTAGTTCTGGTATCTTGTTAATCACAGCTGATTCTTCAGCCCCAGCTAACCAGAACTATAGAATCTTCACAATCAAAACAGCAATGGCCCTGAAAAGAGTCTTTAATTTTCCCTCTGAAATTTCACAAACCAGACCTCCATCTTCTGCAGTGTTCTCAACACTATCTTCCAAGCTCCTACACAACATCTGACAGAGCTTTTAACAACGGATGGATCTTCAAGCCCAAAGTTCCAAAGTCCTTCCACAGTCCTCCCCAAAACATGGTCAGGTTGTCACAGGAATACCCCACTCTGCTGGTACCAATTTGTCTTAGTCAGGGTTTCTATTCCTGCACAAATATCATGACCAAGAAGCAAGTTGGGGAGGAAGGGGTTTATTTGGCTTACATTTCCATACTGCTGTTGATCACCAAAGGATGCAGGACTGGAACTCAAGCAGGTCAGAAAGCAGGAGCTGATGCAGAGGCCATGGAGGGATGTTCTTTATTGGCTTGCTTCTCCTGGCTTGCTCAGCCTGCTCTCTTATAGAACCCAAGACTACCAGTCCAGCGATGGTCCCACCCACAAGGGGCCTTTCCCCCTTGATCACTAATTGAGAAAATGCCTTACAGTTGGATCTCATGGAGGCATTTCCTCAACTGAAGCTCCTTTCTCTGTGATAACCCCAGCTGTGTCACGTTGACACAAAATTAGCCAGTACAACAAATTCTGGGCATATACTCCAAAATGCTCTACCATATCATAAGTAAACCTTCGGTGTTTACAGCAGCCTTAATTATAATAGCTGAATGCTGGAAACAACCCAGATGTCCTTCAACCGAAAAATAGATACAGAAAATGTGGTACATTTACTCAGTGAAAGACTACTGAAGAGGCAGGCAGATTTCTGAGTTCAAGGGCAGCCTGGTCTACAGAGTGAATTCCAGGACAGCCAGGGCTATACAGGGAGATACTTTCCCGAAAAACAAACAAACAAACAAACAAAAACAAAAAACAAAAACAAAACAACAACAACAAAACGACTCAGCTATTCAAAATGAGGATATCAGTTTTTTTTTTTTTTCAGGAAAATGCATGGAACTAGAAAATATCATCCTGAGTGAAGTAACCCAGACACCAAAGGAGATATATATGAATATATGGTATGGTATGTAGTCACTGATAAGTGGATATTAGCCAAAAGTTCAGAATATCCATGAAGAATTCACAGAGCATATGAAGATTAAGAAGAGGGAAAGCCCAAATGTGGATGCTTCAATCTCCAATCTCACTTGGAACATGGAACAACATAATCATTGGAGGCAGAGGTATGGAGGGACATGTGTGTAACAGGGGAAGTGGAGGGAAGAAAAGGAGGCAGTATCTGGTGTGAGGAAGACAGGAAAGAAGCCCTGAGGGCCAAGAGAATGAATAGAAATATCTAGTAGTGTGGCGTGGGGAATGGGGAATGGGAAGAACCACTACTAAGTCCCAGACAGCATGGTTGTGAGGCTCTCAGGACCCAATGAGGATGACATTAGACGAAATGCCCAACAGCAGTGTGATAGAACCTGAAGAGACCCTTTCATGTATAAAGTAAAATGGTTCTATTTTAATATATAGAAACGTTCATATAATTTTTGACCTTAGATATGCATAGGTGTTCTATTATATTGTTTCATGTGTGGTAAATTATGATTATGAGGGCATATCTCTGATGTAGATCCAGTTTGATTATGGTGATTTTTTTTCAATGCAGTATGAATCTTTTTTTCTACTAAGTTTGCAAACCTGGAAACCAATTTTGAAAGGAGAGAACCAGCTTCTGAAAGTTGTCCCATGACCTGCACATTCATGATGTGACGTATGCAACCACAGAAAGGAAAGTATATCAGAGAAACACAAATGCAGTTACATTTACAAAAGAAATTCTGTAGTCTGGTAGAACTCATTGCTAAAACCATCTAGTCCTGGACTTTTATGGTACGTTCCCTGCCATGATACCATTACCACATTTCAAGAACATGAGTTCTTATATTGGTTTTCTTTTATCCCCTTCATTTAAATATGCAGGTAATATATACCTATAAGTTTTTTTCAGTTTCTTCAAGATTTTATAATTTTTGTATTATTATTTCAGAATATTATCTTATGTTTCATTGAATTTCTTTAGTATATTTTAGACTCTTTCTGCAGACAACTGAAATAATGGCTAGTGCTTTATTGTTTTATGGTAGTGCTTAATTACTTAGTGAATAGGTTAAACTCCTTGCTGCTATCTGGAATCTAAGAACACTGGGAAAAGGCTTTAGCTATGTTAGAATACAATCTTAAAAGACATTACAATAAGGTAATACTATATAGAGTGGACATGGATCCATACACTAGACTAAGGTGGATTTGGAAAATTAATTTTATGGGTTAGGGGAATAGCCAAAGATCCAGGAGTAAGTTTCCTTGAAACTCTTTCCTCATGAGAAAGCTTTCAGACTTTCATCTGTCAAGCTGACTCCACTGGAGTCCCGTGGCAGTATATGTTGGAGTATACTTGGTTTTGTTGATTTCTGTACTGTACTGTCCTTGGCAATAAACGGCCATCTAGTAGTATCATTTCTACCCCTGAGAATAGAACTACCAACCACTATGTCTTCCATAGTCCACATTTAAATTTTCTACAAAGTTTGTGACATGTTCACTCTTCTAAGTTATAGATTATTTTACTCAAACTTTATGCATAAGATTACTTCTCCTGGTTTGATCCTGCACTCACCAGAAGTGCACTTCTGGTGAGTGCAGGATCAAACCAGGAGAAATAGGGTTAACACAGACAGCACTAGAACAAAAGGCTTTCAGTGCTGCCTTCCAGTTAAGGGGAGGGATTAAGAAGGATCAAAGTTACTCACAGTATCCTCTCTGAGTTGAATCCACCATGGTTCTGAACCTGCTCTGGTTGGTCGGAGGTTCTCCTCTCTGGTGCTGTGCCTTGTTAAGGCGTTTTTCCCCAGGGTTTCGAGCACCAAGTATCCTGAGCTTATCCCTGTCCCACAGGAAATAAACACAGGACACGCCAGATTCTTCCGTGGTTAACTTTACTTCATAAAATATTGAGGTAGACAAAGAAGGCTCAGAAAGTGTGTGGCTTGAATACTTTTTGGTGACATGTCTAAACTAGGATTGGTAGCTACACCCACGAATCTCATGCACCCTAGGGATAGGCACACCTAGAAGCTCATTCATTGGGGGCCCTTGTTCCATCCAATAGATGACTGTCAGCATCCACTTCTGTATTTGCCAGGCACTGGCAGAGCCTCACAAGAGATAGCTATATCAGGGTCCTGTCAGAAAAATCTTTCTGGCTTATGCAATAGTGTTTGAATTTGTTGGTTGATTATGGGATGGATCCCTGGGTGGAACAGTCTCTGAATGATCCTTACTTCTGTCTCAGCTCTGAACTTCGTCTCTGTAACTTCTTCCATGGGTGTTTTGTTCCCCATTCTAAGGAGCAAAATATCCACACTTTGTTCTTCCTTATTCTTGAGTTTCATGTTTATTGCAAAGTGTATCTTGTGTATTCTAGGTTCCTGGGCAAATATCCACTTATCAGTGAATATATATCAAGTGACTTCTTTTGTGATTGGGTTACCTCACTCAGGATGATACCCTCCAGATACATCCACTTGCCTGAGAATTTCATAAATTCATTGTTTTTAATAGTTGAGTAGTACTCCATTGTGCAAATGTACCACATTTTCTGTATCCACTCCTCTGCTGAGGGACATCTGAGTTCTTTCCAGCTTCTAGCTATTATAAATAAGGCTGATATGAACATAGTAGAGTGTGTGTCCTTATTAGAAGTTGGAACATCTTCTGGGTATGTGCCCAGGAGAGGAATTGTTGGATCCACTGGAAGTACTATGTCTAGTTTTCTGAGGAACCACCAGACTGATATCTAGAGTGTTTGTATCAGCTTGTAATCCCACCAGCAATGCAGTGTTCCTCTTTCTCCACATCCTAGCCAGCATCTACTGTCACCTGAATTTTTGATCTTAGCCATTCTGACTGGTGTGAGGTGGAATCTCAGGGCTGTTTTGATTTGCATTCCCTGATGATTAAGGATGTTGAACATTTTTTCAGGTGCTTCTCAGCCATTTGAAATTCCTCAGTTGAGAATTCTTTGTTTAGCTCTGTACCCCATTTTAATGGGGTTATTTGAATTTCTGGATTTCATCTTCTTGAGCTCTGAATATATTGGATATTAGCCCCCTATCAGATTTAGGACTGGTATAAATTCTTTCCCAATCTGTTGGTGGCCTTTTTGTTTTATTGACAGTATCTTTTGCCCTACAGAAGCTTTGCAATTTTATGAAATCCCATTTGTCGACTCTTGATCTTACAGCACAGGCCATTGCTGTTCTGTTTAGGAATATATCTCCTGTGCCCATATCTTCAAGGTTTTTCCCCACTTTCTCCTGTATAAATTTAAATGCCTCTCGTTTTATGTGGAGTTCTTTGATCCACTTAGACTTGAGCTTTGTACAAGGAGATAAGAACGGATCAAATCTCATTCTACATGATAACCGCCAGTTGTGCCAGCTCCATTTTTTGAAAATGCTGTCTCTGTTCCACTGGATGGTTTTAGCTCCCTTGTCAAAGATCAAGTAACCATAGGTGTGTTGGTGTATTTCTGGGTCTTTAATTCTATTCCATTGATCTACCTGTCTCTTACTGTACTAGTACCATGCAGTTTTTAATCACAATTGCTCTGTAATACAGCTTTAGGTCAGGCATGATGATTCCCCCAGAGGTTCTTTTATTGTTGAGAATATTTTTAAGACATAGCTTTCATAGTAAAGTTTTGCTTTGGGGTTTTGCCTCCGGGTATAAGAAGTTAGAGTACCTAGTATAGGAATCACATATAACTATATGAAAATATAATTTAATTTAAGGAGAGTAATGAAAAGAAGATAAAATTAATTATAGTAAAGAATAATCAATTCTTTTAAACCAGATGCATTCCTATTTTTCTCTCCATGAAACTTTAGTCAGAAATATATACAGCTATAGACTATAAGTGATTAAAATGTTTTGATTCTACATCACTGTGAAAGTTGGAAAAAATTCACATATTCAGTATCTTAATAAATCTATTGCTATTGCCATTTTTGATATATATGAATAAGTTTTGTCACTGATAATAGTTCTAAAGCAAATAAAATATAAAAATCAAATTTGAATGCTCTATTATGTTAGGAATCAGTAATGCGTATCCATAAATATATATAAATTAAAGCTATCATTATTCTTGGCTTTAAGAAAACTTCCAATGATATTTGACTTTTATGATAAATAATTAGTTTTAAAAATAATTATTTTCTTTTTGTTCCTTTTTTCTTTTCTTTTCCTTTCATTTCATTTCTTTTCTTTCTTTCTTTCCTTCCTACTTTCTTTCTTTCTTCCTTTTTTTTTTTTTTTTTTTTTTTTTTTTTTTTTTTGAGACAGGGTTTCTCTGTGCAGCCCTGGCTGTCCTGGAACTCATTCTATAGACCAGGCTGGCCTTGAACTCAGAAATCCACCCGCCCCTGCCTCCCGAGTGCTGGGATTAAAGGCGTGTGCCACCAATGCCTGGCTTTCTTTTTTGTTTAATTGTTACTTTCTAGTATGCTTAATTACAACTCAGTATAGAAAAATAATGTCAGCACATAATTTCATGTCCATATTAAGTAGACATTAATATTCTTTTACATACTTCTATGATATCATGTTTAGAGACATTTCAATCATAAATTTATAATTTATTAGAATAAAATTAGTTGAGTAAATGGGTAACAAAGCATGAATTTGGGAAAAAATTAATGTGAAATTTCAAATTGTTTCATTTTTTTAATTAGATATTTTCTTTACTTACTTTTCAAATGTTATCCCCTTTCTTACTTTCCCCTCTGAAAAATCCCCTATTTTCTACCCCCTCCCCTCTTCCCCAACCCATCCTCTCTGATTCTTGGTCATGCCATTCCCCTATACTGAGCATAGAATGTTCACAGGACCTAGTGTCTCCCCTCCCATTGATGACTGACTAGTCCATCCTCTGCTACATATACAGTTACAGCAACAAGTTCTACCATGTGTTTTCTTTGATTGGTGATTTAGTTCTAAGGAGCTTTGGGAGTAATGGCTAGTTCATATTGATGTTCCTCCTATGGGACTTCAAACCCCTTTAACTCCTTGGGAACTTTCTCTCGCTCCTTCATTGGGGACCCTGTGCTCTGTCCAATGGATGATCGTGAGCGTCCACTTCTGTATTTGCCAGGCACTGGAAGAGCCCCTCAGGAGACAGTTTTATCAGGTTCCTGTCAGCAAGCTCTTGTTAGCATTTAGATTTCGTGGTTGTTTGTGGGGTAGATCCCCATGTGGGGCAGTCTCTGGATGGTTTTTCCTTCAGTCTCTGCTCTGAACTTTGTCTTTGTAACTCCTTCCATGGGTATTTTTGTTTCCCCTTCTAAGAAGCATTCTGAGCTTCTGGGCTAATATCCACTTATCACTGAATGCATATCATGTGTGTTCTTTTGTGAGTTTTAAAAAGCTTGCTTATATGGTTTTTAAAAATATCAATAATGACCTAAAATAGTCATAGTAGTTATAATTGTTCATAATTTAGAGACTTGTGAACCCTTTTTAAAACACTGCAATTTATATTATGAACAGATTTTGCTTCTATTTAAAATATTAGGGAAAATTTTTATGTCACCCTTAAATTATTAAAGGAAGGCATGCTACTTTCAAAATTCTTTTAGGAATATCTGGAAAGATGGCTCAATATTTAAGATAATTTGATACTTTTGAAGAAAAGCTAGATTTGTCTTTTAGTAGCAACATATTGCTCACACCACTTTTAATTCCAGTTAAAAGGGATTTGCTACCCTCTTTTGACATCTTTGGGTTCAAGGCACACATGTGGTGCACACACACACACACACACACACACACACACACACGTAGGTGTTGGTGTAGGTGTAGATAATATAGATGTGAAATTTCAAATTGTTTCATTTTTTTAATTAGATATTTTCTTTACTTACTTTTCAAATGTTATCCCCTTTCTTACTTTCCCCTCTGAAAAATCCATTTGGTGTTAAGAGCTCTGCCAGACATTGTGTAGGAGCTTGGAAGATAATGTTGAATGAAAACAGTGCAGAAGATGGAGGCCTGGCTTGTGAAATTTCAGAGGGAAAATTAAAGACTTTTCAGGGCCATTGTTACTTTGGTTGTGAAGATTCTGTGGTTCTGGTTAGCTGGGGCTGAAGAATCAGCTGTGATTAACAAGATACCAGGACTACTAAAGCAAAAACTTTGCATTACTGGGACTATTGATGCTGGTTAGCTGGAGCTAAGAAATTAGCAGTGATTAAGAAGAGACCAGCATCATTGGGGTGACATCTTCTGGGTAGTGTTTTCTGAAAGCACAAAGAGGCTGTGTTCCAGAGATAGCCAAGGTTGTACCTTGTGCTGTGGCTGGACTTGGTAATGTGTAAGAGTCACCCAGGTGGTACTGGTTTTGAAGGCATGAAGAGGTCATGCAGAGCAGATGAGGCTCAGCACTGTGAGAGGCCATGGAAGGCCATTAAGTGAAGGTGCAGCCTCAGTTGAAATTGACAGCCCAGGACTGAAGGGGACATGCAGTGTTTTGGAGATGCCAGTACCATGAGATGACCACCAAGAGCAGCAGCAGTGGAATACAGGCATCTGGAGCCTAGAGGACGACGTGTGTGCTACAAACGGCATGGTTTGAGAAGCGACCCAAGCCCTTGGAGGAACCTAGAAGATCATGAGTTGGATCCCAGACATTGGACAGTTGGAGATTGATTTTTGCTTTTGATTGTGACTGTGCCCTGATATTTTCCTCTTGAAGGAAGAAACTATTTAGTGGATCCCACAGTTAAGAGACTTTTAATTGTAAAAAACTTTTTATTTTAAAAGAGATGAATATTTTAAAGAGATTGAAAATTTAAGAATATGTAAAGACTGTGGAACTGTTATTAACGCGTTCTCACGCCCGGCCAGGAAGAACACAGCAAACCAAAATCTTCTGCGGCAAAACTTTATTGCTTACATCTTCAGGAGCAAGAGTGTAAGAAGCAAGAGAGCGAGAAAACGAAACCCCGTCCCTATTAAGGAGAATTATCCTTCGCCTAGGACGTGTCACTCCCTGATTGGCTGCAGCCCATCGGCCGAGTTGACGTCACGGGGAAGGCAGAGCACATGGAGTGGAGAACCACCCTCGGCACATGCGCAGATTATTTGTTTACCACTTAGAACACAGCTGTCAGCGCCATCTTGTAACGGCGAATGTGGGCGCGGCTCCCAACATCTCCCCCTTTCCTTTTAATAAGAGCAAATAGGCCACCCATATTAATGAGAGTGGAGATAGAGGTCAAATCCCCAGTGTGTAGGTAAAGGAGCCATGTACAGGATTAGCTCTTAGGCTCACAGGCTTTTACCCAGAGCAACCCTGACCTGCTCCCGTGTCGTTTTGCCTGGAGAGAAGGACACTTGGACACTCAACCTTCTTGAAATATGACATGTCTCCCTAGAATAGGCTCATATATGCCGCAGAGCCTTTCTACTGCAGTGCTTAGCCGTGCAACTCTCTCGGGCTGCTGAAGCACACTCACTCTATCCCGTGCAATGAGACTAGCCTCATGGGATATAAGAGCTGAGTGGCCAGCGACCTATTGCCTAAGCATAGATATATCAGGGGAAGCTCCATGTTCTAGTCCTGCAAGCGCCTGGGCAATAACCACCTTGTCTCTCCTAGTTTGGGCCTTAAGCTTACAGACCAATCAAAGAAGCAACACTAATCCACAGCAAAGTGTATCTCCAAATAATATTAATCCCACCCATTTTTTAAAGAAAGAAAATGCTGAGGAGATCCAATTGGGTAATCCTTTGGTCAGGGACAGGTCCAAGCGCGTGGAGTTGACCTGAAGTCTCAATTCCCGAAGGATCTGTTCAAATTCAGCCGTCCAATTCTGTAACATATACTGAAGAAGACTTTTTGACAAATTAGCTGCCCTAGTAAATTTAACATACTGAATGGAAATAACACACAATCCCGGAAACTTTTGTTTACACCCCAGCTGAGTTATTTGTCATAATACATCTAGTTGTATCTGGACAAGATCTATGAGTTGATTAACCAGCATGAGACCTCTCTGTATCTTGACATTAGCTGAGGCCTGTTCATCTATGACTGTAGTCACTGAGGCTGACAAAGTGTTAATGGTGTCAGTCGTCTGGACCTGTCCAGACAGAGCCAAGGCTGTCTGAATCAAGGCTAAACCCAGTTCCTAGTTAGTGGTAAAAAAGCAGGAGAATACTTGAGCATTATACATCACCGTCATTGGGAGTGGAAATGTCGACATTATC
The DNA here is from genome assembly GCF_000001635.26 of Mus musculus. Lineage (NCBI taxonomy): Eukaryota > Metazoa > Chordata > Mammalia > Rodentia > Muridae > Mus > Mus musculus. The sequence continues at coordinate 123,562,425 of NC_000086.7, forward strand.
CCCCAACGCTGCTCTCTTTTTATTATTGACGCCCTGGACATCACCAAGACGAGGGACATTAGTATTCCCTTGGTCAGTCTGGATTTTTCGGGTGAGTCTTTCTGGTATCCAAAATGGGTTGTCTTCATTCTGTGGGAAAACACAGATAGCTCCCCTGGATCTTATCAAAATAGGATCCGGGCCATACCATTTATTATCAAGGACATTTTTCCATTTAACCATCTCATTGGGCCTATCTGGCTCTGAACAATGACGTTCAGCCGCAGTATGGCCATGAGCATCAATATTTAAAAAATTGAGTGTAAAGAGTGCCATAGACACAGACACTCTTGGTGCTCGGGGTAAAATCTCTTCAATTCCCCTCTTTTGTTTTATAAGATAGGCTTTGAGGGTGCGATGCGCACGCTCAACAATACCCTGTCCTTGAGGGTTGTATGGAAGTCCAGTCAGGTGGGTTACGTCCATCTGACGGCAGAACTGCTGAAATTTTTGAGACGTATAAGCTGGTCCATTATCAGTCTTAAGGAGTTTGGGTTTCCCCCAAGCACTCCATGCCTCAAGGCAATGTTGAATCACATGTGAGGCTTTTTCTCCGGTTAACGGAGAAGCAAACATGATGCCAGAACATGTGTCAATGGACACATGGAGATATTGAAGTTTTCCAAAGGAAGAAACATGTGTAACATCCATTTGCCAGACCTGTAGAGGTCGAATACCGCGTGGGTTAATTCCCACATGAGGAACTGGCAAGAACTCACAGCAGCTTTGACATTGAGTAACAATGTCACGGGTTTCTTTTCTTGTCAGGGAGAAACGACTGCGTAATGTTTCAGCCGTCACATGAAAATTGTTATGAAAATTTCTTGCAGCCTCTACCGGGGATGATAGGGCAGCAGCCACCACTTTAGTGGCCTTATCTGCCAAATCATTTCCCAGAGCCATGGGGCCAGGTAGGCCTGAATGGGCTCTAACATGAGTAATATAAACAGGAGATCTTCTAGATAACAAAACTAATTGTATCTGCTGAAAAATATTGGCAACTCTACTGGAAGGCTTAATCACTCCAGCCACTTCTAAAAGATTTACTGCATTAACCACATAACAGGAATCTGACACAATATTAAGGGGTTCTAAAAAGGTTTTTAAAACTTCTAAAACCACTAAACATTCTACCACTTGAGGTGAAATTTCATTATACTGTTTGGATACCACTTTACCATTAGCCACATAGGCACCTATGCCAGTTTTTGATCCATCAGTATATACCACAATCCCATTTTTAAGTGGGTTTCTTACTGTTATTTGTGGAAACACAACAGATTGATTTTGGGCAAACTGTAAGATTGGATGCTTTGGATAATGGTTATCTATTTTTCCTGAAAAGGAGGTAACTAAAACTGCCCAATCATTAGATGTGGCTGCCAAGGTTTGAACCTGTGCAGCGGTATAAGGTACAATTAAAAGATATGGACTTCGCCCAAAGTGGGTGATTGCTGCTTTTAGACCTTTAAGGGCAAGCTGTGCAATTGCATCAGGATACCAATCTATTATTTTAGCTGGGGATACGTTTGGATGGATCCACAACAATGGCCCATTCTGCCACAAAACTGCAGTTGGCAATTGTGCTGTCTTAAAGACACACAAACTGAAAGGCTGCGAATCCTCAATACGTTGTAATTGTGCATTCTGTAAGGCTTTTTCCACTTTTTGTAAGGCCTGGTTAGCAGCTAGAGTAAGAGTCCTAGGGGAGGAGATATGAGGATCTCCTTCTAAAATACCAAACAAAGGCCTTAACTCAGCGGAAGGAATCTTTAAAATAGGTCTGAGCCAATTAATATCTCCCAACAGCTTTTGAAAATCATTTAAGGTATGGAGGTGATCTCTTCTTATCTCTACCTTTTGGGGCACAATCTTATCTGGGGACACCACAGAGCCCAAGAATTGTCCTGTATCAGAAATTTGGACCTTTTCTGTGGCTATCTGTAAACCCCACTGACTTAAAGTTTTAAGTAGAAAAGGATATGCCTTTTGTAGCATGGTAAGGTCTTTATGGCACAGGAGGATGTCATCCATGTAAAGGAGCAAAATTAAAGAGGGGAATTGTTCCCTCACTGGCAAAAGAGCTTCTTGCACATAAAGTTGGCACATTGTAGGACTATTGGACATTCCCTGTGGTAAGACCTTCCATTGATACCTCTTATCAGGTTCCATGTGATTAATAGAGGGGATGGTAAAGGCAAATCTGGGCCTATCCCTTGGACACAAAGGTATGGAAAAGAAACAATCTTTAATATCTATAATAATTAAATTCCAGCCACGTGGTAAGGCGGAAAGTACAGGGAGACCCCTCTGTACTGGGCCAAATAAGTTCATTTGCTCATTAATGGCTCTGAGGTCATGGAGCAGTCTCCACTTTCCTGACTTTTTCTTAATTACAAAAATTGGAGTATTCCAAGGTGAGGTAGATGGCTCAATATGGCCTAGTTTTAATTGTTCCTCTACCAGTTGAATCACAGCTTCCAGTTTTTCAGAGGATAGGGGCCATTGAGGAACCCACACTGGATTCCCCGTTTTCCATGGTATGGGCCGTGCTGCCCCAATGGCCACTAAGGAAAAACCCAGACCCTGTCTGTCTTGGTTTCCATTAGGTAAGATAGGCTCTATCCTTCCCTGTTCTTGATGTCCTAACCCTTTTCCTTCTTTATAACCCATCTTTGCCATGATATTTTTTGCTTTAGCTGAATACCCTCCCGATGGGGCGTTTTCATTGGACAAAATAAGGCCCAAATGCTGCATAATATCCCTTCCCCAGAGGTTAACCGGGAGTGGGAGCACATAAGGTATGAATTTCCCTTGCTGTCCTTCAGAGGATTCCCACGTCAAGGCAACGGAGCTTATAGTGGGACATGATTGATAACCTAGGCCCTGTAATGAATGAGATGACTCTGTGGTGGGCCATGCTTTGGGCCACCAATGTGTAGAAATTATACTTTTATCTGCTCCGGTATCAAGGATGCCTTCAAACTCTTTTCCGTTGATCTTAAGGCAGAGCTTAGGTCTATTATTCAAAGATACAACCAAATAGGCAGAATCATTTCCTGAGGAGCCCATTTTCTTTATCTCAGGTCCTGCAGATTTCTCCCTGGTATTATCAGGGAGGAGCAGCAGCTGAGCTATCCTATCTCCTTTACTAATAGAAAAAACGCCCTTAGGGCTTGAGCACAGGACCTGTATTTCAGGGGAATGTTGACAATCCATAACTCCAGGGTGGACTACTAAGCCCTGCAAGGTGAGTGAACCCCGGCCGAGAATAAGGCCCATGGTTCCCGGGGGCAAGGATGGTATAGGCTCCACTGGCACCGGCTGAATACTCATTTGAGGCATTAATAGGAAGTCGGAGGCGGCACGCAGGTCCACCCTTGTGGGTCTTCCTGGGTCGCCTCTCTGACTGCTTCCTGGGTCCTGACAAACCGGTTCCCATATCTTTGAGGGCCCTGGGACCGAGGGCCCGATGACCCGTTTTTTGGCACATCAGTTGATTGACTATCAGGTGGGGGAAGGACTCTGCCCTTTATATCCCTCACAGAGCGACACTGGTCAGCTCTATGATAACCCTTGCCACACTTAGAGCAAAGAGTGAGAGTCCCTCCCTGTTTATCTGGAGCTCTGCAATCTTTCTTAAAATGCCCAGGCTTTCCGCAGTTAAAACATGTCCTCTGATTATTTCTGCCCATGGAGCGGTTTTGGGATTGAAGGATGGCAGCCGCTAAACCTGCATTGCTGAGAGGTCCCCCAAGCTCTCGACAGACCCTGAGCCAGTCTTGTAAGCCTTTGTTCTTTCTTGGGGCTATGGCCGCTCGGCACTCCTTTGTGGCTTGCTCATAGATTAGCTGTTCTACCAGAGGCGCGGCTTGCTCTGAATCTCCAAAAATACGCTCTGCTGCCTCTGTCATTCTGGCCACAAAATCTGAGAAGGACTCCTGAGGTCCCTGGACAACTTTTGTTAATTGACCAGTGGTTTCACCTGCTCGGGAGAGCGCCTTCCAGGCCCTAATAGCCGTGGAAGAAATCTGGGCATAAGCTCCCCAATGGTAGTTTGTTTGATCAGCAGAATAAGCTCCCTGACCCGTTAACAAGTCAAAAGTCCAATCTCTCTGCTCTGGAGTCAAAGCAGCTGCGTTTGCTCGGGCCTGCGCTTGTGCAGTTTCATGCCAAAGAGCTCTCCATTCCATATATTTGCCCATACTAGGGAGAGCGGCTTTTACAACCGTTTGCCAGTCAGCAGGAGTTAGTGCCATGCCGGCGAGCCTGTCTAACTGCACCAAGGTAAAATTAGCATTGGTTCCGTATTTACGGACCGACTCGGCAAGCTCTTTAATTTGTAAGTATTCTACCGGAGCGTGGACACGCCCACCCTCGGCTCCTTCAAAGACTGGAAATGCCTGTTGTATTTTCCTTTGTTCCTCTCTGGGAATGAATGAGTCTGCGCACTGCCTCTCTGCGCATTGTCTCTCTGCGCAGGGCTGACGCACTACGCAGGGCGGGGGCTCCGCATAGGGTGGACCTTGAAGCCGACTGCCCTGAGGCCAATCAGCAAACTGGCCTTCGCCAGCCGCTTTTGGCTTCCTTAACTGATTAGCTAGCACTTTACCTGGCTGGTACCCTTTTTTCTCATAATGAGCTGCTTCTTCCTCCCAGTCTGTTTCTTCAGAGGAGAATTCATCATCTGATTCAGAGCTACCAAGAGCTGGCTCCCCGAGCCCATCCAGCGATGAGCACAGGCTCCTTTTCCTAGAGACCTCCGCTAATTGATCTTTCTTCTTTTCCCTTTTTCCTCTTTTTCTTCTAATCTCTCTCCAGGTATTCCTACCTAACCTTAACTTTTCCTCGGGTTCAAGACCCTTGGAAAGGCCTGTATACTTATTTTGTGTACCATATTTCCTCTTTGTTCCTACTCTCTCTCCCCACTTTACTTCTGATAGCTTGTCCTGAATTTCCTCTAGAATCCTCCCTGCCTTAACCACTTGATAACATGTGAAAAGGAACAAAAGGGCTTCTAACACTAGAAAAAATTCAAGGCCAAACATTTTCCACTTTACTTCTGATAGACTGTCTTGAATTTCCTTAGAAAGTTCAAGGCCAGTCTTACCTCGTAAAGCTGTACTCACTGGTACTCTCGTTCCCCAGCTGAAAAGTTCTGAATTCATACAGTTGAATCCTTCTTAACAGTCTGCTTTATGGGAACCTTTATTACCGCGACCCGCAGTTCTGGTTCTGGAATGAGGGATCTTCCTTGCGCCAGTCCCGAGTTTTTTTCTCGTCCCGGAATTCGGCACCAATTGTTATTAGACGCGTTCTCACGCCCGGCCAGGAAGAACACAGCAAACCAAAATCTTCTGCGGCAAAACTTTATTGCTTACATCTTCAGGAGCAAGAGTGTAAGAAGCAAGAGAGCGAGAAAACGAAACCCCGTCCCTATTAAGGAGAATTATCCTTCACCTAGGACGTGTCACTCCCTGATTGGCTGCAGCCCATCGGCCGAGTTGACGTCACGGGGAAGGCAGAGCACATGGAGTGGAGAACCACCCTCGGCACATGCGCAGATTATTTGTTTACTACTTAGAACACAGCTGTCAGCGCCATCTTGTAACGGCGAATGTGGGCGCGGCTCCCAACATGGAACGTTTAAAGTTATTTAGATCTTGGGGATGAATAAGAACTAAGGGTTGAGGCTTACTAGTGATGTGTTTGTGTGTCAAGTTGACAAGGGGTCAATTGTACTGGCTAGTTTTGTGTCAACTTGACACAGCTGGAGTTGAGGAAATGCCTCCATGAGATCCAACTGTAAGGCATTTTCTCAATTAGTGATCAAGGGGGAAAGGCCCTTTGTGGGTGTAACCATCTCTGGGCTGGTAGTCTTAGGTTCTATAAGAGAGCAGGCTGAGCAAGCCAGGGGAAGCAAGCCAGTAAGGAACATCCCTCTATGGCTTCTTCATCAGCTCCTGCTTTCTGACCTGCTTGAGTTCCAATCCTGACTTCTTTGGTGATGAACAGCAGTATGGAAGTGTAAGCCAAATAAACCCTTTCCTCCCCTACTTGCTTCTTGGTCATGATGTTTGTGCAGGAATAGAAAACCTGACTAAGACAGACATCTAGCTTAAAAGTTATCCGAGGTTAGGTGCTTCTCTGTCATTTGGTATTCCTCAGTTGAAAATTCTTTGCTTAGCTCTGTACCCCACTTTACAATAGGGTTACTTGGTTCTCTGGAGTCTGACTCTTGAGGACTTAGTGTATATTGGATATTAGCCCTCAATGGATGAAGGATTGGTAAAGATCTTTTTCCAATCTGTTGGTTGCCTTTTTGTCCTATTGGCAGTGTCCTTTGCCTTACAGAAGCTTTGATGTTTTATGAGGTCCCATTTGTCAATTCTTGATCTTAGAGCATAAGTCATTGGTGTTCTGTTCAGGAAATTTCCCCCTGTGTCCATGTGCTCTAGATTCTTCACCACTTTTTCTTATATTAGTTTCAGTGTACCTGGTTTTATGTGGAGGTCCCTGATTCACTTGCACTTGAGCTTTGTACAAAAAGATAAGAATGGATCAATTTGCATTCTTCTACATGCTAACGGCTAACTGAGCAAGCACCATTTATTGAATATGCTGTTTTTTTTTCCCACTGAATAGTTTTGCATCCATTCTCCAAGATAAGGTGACCATAGGTATGTGGGATCATTTCTGCATCTTCAATTCTATTCCATTGATCTACCTGCCTGTCACTGTACCAATACCATGCAGTTTTTATCACAATTGTTCTGTAGTACCTCTTGAGGTCAGGGGTGGCGATTCCACCAGAAGCTCATTTATTGTTGAGAATAGTTTTTACTATCTGAGGTTTATTTTGTTATTCCAGATGAATTTACAAATTGCTCTCTCTTGCTCCGTCAAGTCTTGAGTTGGGATTTTGATGGGGATTGAAAATCCTTAGTCATCATGGAAATAAAAATCAAAACAACCCTGAGATTCCACCTCTCACCAGTCAGAATGGCTAAGATCGAAAACTCTGGTAAGAGCAGATGCTGGCAAGGATGTGGAGAAAGAAGAAAACTTGTCCATTGCTGGTGGCATTTCAAGCTGGTACAACCACTCTGGAAATCATTTTGGTGGTTCCTCAAAAACTGGACATTGTACTACCAGAAGATCCAACAATACCACTTCTAGGAATATACCCAGAAGATGCTCTAACATGTAAAAAAGACAAATGTTCCACTATGTTCCCAGCAGCCTTATTTATATTAACCAGAAGCTGGAAAGATCCCAGATGTACCTCTACAGAGGAATGAATACAGAAAATGTGGTATATTTATGCAATGGGGTACTATACAGCTCTTTTTTGTTTTTTGTTTTGTTTTTGTTGTTTGTTTTTGTTTTTTGTTTTTTGGGTTTTTTTGGGGGGGAGGGGTTCGAGACATGGTTTCTCTGTATATCCCTGGCTGTCCCCTGGAACTCACTTTGTAGACCAGGCTGTCCTCAAACTCTGAAATCTGCCTGCTTCTGCTTCCCAAATGCTGGGATGAACGGCGTGCACCACCATGCCCAGCTCATGTGTAAATGTGTTTTGTTTTTTTCTTGTTACACAGCTCTTAAAAGCAATGAGTTTACGAAATTCTTAGGCAAATGGATGGATCTGGAGGATATCATCCTAAGTGAGGTAACACAATTACAAAAGAACTTACACATGATATGCACTCACTGTTAAGTGCATATTAGACCAGAAGCTCAGAATACCCAAGATACAATTAATAAACCACATGAAACTCAAGAAGAAGAAAGACCAAAGTGTGGATACGTTGATCATTCTTAGAAGTGGTGATAAAGTACCCATGGAAGAAGTTACAGAGACAAAGTGTAGAGCAGAGACTGAAGGACTCACCATCCAGAGATTGCCCCACCTGGCGATCCATCCCATAAACAATCACCAAACCCGGACACTATTGTGGATGCCAACAAGATCTTGCTGACAGGTGCCTGATATAGCTGTCTCCTGAGACGCATTTCCAATACCTGACAAATACATAAGTGGATGCTCACAGCCATCCATTGGACTGAGCAAAAGGTCCCCAGTGAAGGAGCTAGATAAAGGACCCAAGGAGATGAAGGGGTTTGCAGCCACATAGGAAAAACAACAATATGAATTGAACAGTACACCTATAGCTCCCAGGGACTAAACCACCATCCAAAGAGTAGACATGGTGGGACTTGTGGCTCCATCTGCATATATAGAAGAGGATGGCCTAGTCAGTCATCAATGGGAGGAGAGGCCCTTGGTTCTGTGAAGGCTCTTTTTCCCCAGTGTAGGGTAATACCAGGGCTAGGAGCCACGAGTGAGTGGGTTGATGAGCAGGAGGAGGTGGCGGGATTTGGGGGTTTTGGACATGAAGCCTGGAAAGGGGCTAACATTTGAAGTGTAAATAAAGAAAATATCTAATTTAAAACCTTTAAAAGTTGTTCTTCTATGGGTCTTTTATTACATTGACAGCTAGGCTAACTGCAGCTTGACAGCTAGAGAAAAAACAACCAGCTCCTAATCCCAAGTAAACTACCACCATATTAGCTCTTTAGTCAATTCATTAGCTAGTTAAGGATTCTACATCTCTTATCAAAAAGACAAACAGGTTTGACTTCCCCACAGGCTTCATGATAAAAGACACAACAGTTTTAGATGTAATCTTTCCCAGATGTTACATTTTGTTACTCTCTTATCTAAAAATATCAGTTTGCAGTGATGGCTTCCCAATGATCAACTACTTATATCTCATGGTAAATAATTGGATGGAAAAAGATGTAAACTTTATGCAAGGTCTGAGAATAAGAAAGCTTAAGATATGAGGGTCTAAGAATATATGTGAGGGTCTAGGAAGATGTTTTGAGTTTGGTATTTATAAAACATAATGTTTGGAGGACATATAAACCTAGGGTGTGTATAAAATAATTGATTTGTTACAAAATGCTTCAAATTTCTTCTCCTTACCATGCCACAGTTATATTAAGACTTCAAGAGTTCAGAATCCTAATATTAGTCAGTGGAGTTATGATAAATTAGCCTAACTCTAAACATTCTACTATTCACTTTTATAATCACAAGTTCAAAATTTTATATTTTCTTTGGTTGTATTTTAACTATAATCTTAAGGTGTATCTCATGCTAAATCTATAGGATCAACTGTCATAATTACAAATTAAAGTTTCTTTTGCTTGTCTCTAAAATATAAACCACATTCTGCTAAATTTATATACATTCAGTCTTCTGGATAAAGGAAAAAGCTGCTCTTGACCCTTCTACTCCCAGAAAGGTTTTTCTCTTTCCTGAGTTCATGTTAAAGACTGTCCATGTGGATAACAAATTTATCTCTTTTGTAAACTTAAAGATTCTTGTACACTCCAGGAAACCCACTATGATCTATCTTGTATGGGTCAAGTGAACTCCAAATGGATACATTAGTCTATAAACCAATAGCGTAAGTTCCCACCTGTTGCCTATTCCAGAGGATGGGATTCCTCCCCTGTTCCCTAGTTTTGTGGAACCCCTTCCCCCAACAACTAAGACCATTAGCCTAAGTGTTTCAAATATATACCTTAAAAAGGTTTTTTCTCCCAAATCTACTTAACTTTATTTTCTGCTTCTTATATTTCTATTTGTTTCAGTATCTTGCCAAGTCCAGGTATTGACTCAAAATCTTCATCCAGACCAGCTTCAAAGAAGCAATGCACTGATGCTTAGTCTATACCATCACTGACTTTTGTACTGGACCTCTACCTTTCCACTCACAGATGCTCCCAAAAACCCTGTACAGCAACTAAACAGCCATCTCTCGCTGTACATGACCAGCATCCTGTCCCAATTTTCTTAGGTTCCCAGAAGAAAACCATCAGCTCAAAGTAAGCAGGAAGTAGCTAAAGAACATAATGTCTTATCTCTTTTGAACCCCTTGTTTTTTTAATTAAACAAAATTGAGGAAAGTTAGTATTTCCTATAGGTTTTGCCCAATGCCAAGCAATTATCTAGCAACAACTATGTATAAGCCTGGTCATGGATAAAATAGAAAAAAGGACTCTCCATCTTCTCTGTCTGTCTCTCTATCTGTCTCTGTCTTTGTCTGTCTCTCTGTCTCTCTGTCTTTCTGTCTCTCTGTCTCTCTCTCTGTCTCTCTCTCTCTCTCTCTCTTCCCCTTTTGAACCAAACCTGTTTCCTTCTTCCTTTCTCTCCCCCTTCTTCCCTCCCTCCTTTTCAACCCCTCCCACATCATTTTCCTTCTCACCAATAAACCTTGTTTATATTAGGTCTGCCTAATGGCTTCATTTCTCAGAGGGAATACATTTGTATCGGCCTGCCCAGTTGCTTCTTTCTGCCACTTTACTGCTACCATTTTATAAAACACAACAATCCTGCCTTTATAAATAAGGTGTAGAACAATTGAAGAAGGCATATATCATCAAAGTCTAGCATCCTCAGTCACTCACACATATACACATTCTCTTGTATACACTCATGGAATCATGCACACAGACAGGCATGCACGTTGAAAATACACTCAGTAAAAAATAAAATAAAATGGAAGTCATTTATTATTATCAGGTGGTGATTCCACAAATATCAGGAAGTAAAAAACAATAGAGGAAAAACAGTCATTTCTGGAGGAACTAATAAGAAAAAGATACAGTTTTGGATATCTAGGACATTGCTTTAGAGAGAAGAATGATTATTGGTAAGTGAAAAATAAGACTGATTCAGCAGGGGCCTATTAAGGGCATGAAGTTTTATTGCCTTCATGGAGTTCTGTAATTGAGTGGTGAGATGTGTTATTTCTTTTAGCTAGTAGAGTCTATTAGATCTAAATGATATAGGTTAACAAATTTGCGTGTATGAAAGCCTAACAGAATCAAGAAGGAATGAGGTCAGGATGAAACACACATAGTATCTGTCTAGGATATTCAAAAGCAAATGTGTCAATATTTCTGCCAAGCTAGAGTTCTTAGGGAAACCAATATTAATAGAAAATTAAATATTGTGCTAGTAAGTTTTTTATAAGATAAAAATTGAAGTAACAATTGACAGAAATAAAAATTATTAAATTAGAACAGGTGAAAATATTATGCTTGATATATAGAAGTGTATACTTATTCACCACAAATCTGAAGTACATTTCTTTCCTGAAAATAAAAGTATAACTGGAAAGGAGATTGTTAATGCATAGGATAAAATAGTTAATCTCTATTTTCAATTTGAGATCTATAGTCAGCTAGAAGATAAATCTCTAATCATAGGTGTAAGGAATTGTACTCATTATGTTAATTGAGGTATGAAAAAATGTTCATAATACATGGCAGCATTTACTGGAATAAAATTCTAAACTGTATAAAAAGGACAAAGTGAACTGTTCATAAATATTTATTTCTGTCTGCTGCATTGACAGCAGGGTCAATATAACAAGCTAATTGTAGCTCTTTCTAGCTGGTATCCCCTATCAAGATGAACTACACCCCCTGCAACTCTGAGTGAAATAAGCTTTATCATTTTTTTCAGATTAATCTATTATAAAATAGGAAAAGAAGCAAGAATAGATATTTGGTTTCTATAAATAAGGTTGTTACTGTGGCAAAACTGACCTTGTGGTGGCTCTACAATATTTGGAAATGGTTTACTAGAGGAGTGTAGAAAAGTTTGGGATTTCTGCCTATAGAACATACCAAAAGATCTAAGCAGAGCTTAGTGGTCAGATCAGGTAGAACTTGGACAATAATGAGTGCTAAGAGAAATGTAGATAATTGAATCCTGGTGTCTATTGCCATGATAAAATGCTACGACCAAAATCAACTTGGAGAAGAATAGTTTATTTCATCTTACAACTCTCAAATAAAACTTGATAAACTGAATGGAGACAAAAGAGAAACTTAAAGCCAGAACCTTGAATAGGGAACTGAAGGAGAAGACACATAGAAGATTTCTACTTACTACCTTTCATTTCAAGACTAGCTTCTCATTGCTTTCTCTGTTTTCTAGGACCAGGTTTCAGGAGTAGCACTGCCTTTAGCAGGACTGACCCTTACACATCAATCATTAGTAAAGAAAACGCCAGTATAGACTCATCTACATCAATCTGATCAAGTTATTTTCTCAGTTGAGGTTCCTCTCCCAAATAACTCTAACTTCTGTCAAGTTGAAAACAATTAGGTAGAACACTTTTCTCATGAGGTTTCAGAAGATTACAAGCACTATAATATAAGGGTGATTAGCGACCATCTGGTATTTTGAACAAGAATCTGGTTTTAATGTGCTTATTTCCTGAAAACTTGAATAAAGTATAGTGTAAGGAAACAAGATAATTTATTTGGCAGAGGACATTTTAAGATGAGAAAATATTGAAGGTTGTACTGAGAAATCATATTTAATTGTTATAGAGATCAGCAAAACTAAAGAGAAACTCTCAACATTGCACTGTGCCAGCATGTATGATGTCCTGATAGAAAAATTCCTCCCATCAAAAGCCCATCTTATCAAATATATTTGAAGAAAGTAAGGATAAACTTAAAGGGTTTCCTGTTTCTCAAAACTAATTGCATAGTGAAGTTTCTTCAATACCATTGTCACACAGAAGCTGTCATACTCATTTTGCGAGAGGGACAACATAGATCTCAAGCTAGAAAGTAAACTTGGCAGCATCTTTCACAGGTACAAGTGTTTCAGTCTTAGTCTTATAAGAATCATGATTTAGGGTAATATATAGTCTTATTTCTTTGTTTTGTTTTAAATGAGAATGTCCCCTTATAGCCTCAGATTGTGGAACACTTGGACCCAAGTTGTTGACACTGCTGGGAATGTTTCAGCAGTATATCTGGAGGAAGTAAGTCACTGGAAGCAAAGTTTGAGAGCTTAATATCTCATAAAATAGTCAGTTCATTTTCTTTTTACTTTATTTATACTTGCACTTGAGGATATGGTCTCTCAGCTGTCTGCTTCTACTAATATGCTCATGGCCATTTTCTTACTGTAATGATTGGTAATCCCACTGAAAGAGTATAAGGCCATCAACACAAACATGTTTCTTTTCAAATTAAGCAAACTTTATTTTCTTTTAAACATGGCTATCTCCCTAAAGTGAGATTTGAAAGAACAGTCCTGAAAATAGGTATATAGGTCATTATAATCCCCAAATTAAAAGGGTAGAGGTTTTCCAAGAATTGGAGGATTAGATTAGCAATCAATAATTGGAATCTCACTATGAATAAGACAAAATATCAGCATATAGATTTGGAAAAGGTCTTCATCAAACCTTCATCTAACAGAGGGCTGATAGCTAAAATACATAAAAATCTCAAGAAATTAAATAACAACAAACCAAGTAACAATTTAAAGAGAGGTACAGAGTTAAACAGAATTCTCAACATAGGAATCTCTAATGACTGAGAGGTTCTTCAAGAAATGTTCAACATCCTGAGTCATCATAAAAATGCAAATTACAATGACTCTGGATTTCTTTCACTTGTCAAAGTGGCTAAAATCAATAAAAGAAGTGGCATCTCATGATGGCAAAGATGTAGACCATAGGAATATTTCTCTATTGCTTGAGGAAATGCAAACTTGTACAACCACTTTGCAAATCAATGGGAATAATTCTACTTCAAAGCTCCTGGTTATATACTCAAAGGATACTCCATCCTACCACACAGCACTTGATCATATATGTTCATGGCAGCTCTATTCATAATAGACAAAAACTGGAAACAACCTAGATGTCCCTTTACAAAAATAGAGTTAAAGCTAAGGATAAAGAAATAAAGATAAAGGAGATGTATTATATTTACAGAATGGAATACTACTCAGCTACTAAAAACAAGGACATCTTGAAATTTGCAGTCAGATGCATGGAACGAGAAAAGGTCATCCTGAGTGATGTAAACCAGATCCAGAAATACAAACATGGTATGTACTCACTTATAATTATTTATTTAATTATTAGCCATAAAGTACAGTATAACCATGCTACAATCCACAATTCCAAAGAAGCTACTTAAAAAAAGAAGTATCTAAGGATGTGTGTTTGAATATCACTGAGAATGGAAAATAAAATAGACATTTGGGATGGATGGGGAAAGAGAACTGGGAGGAACTAGGGGTTGGGAGTATAACAGGAGGGATCAAGTATGGGGAGGTCAGAAGGAGAGAGAACTGGAAGATAGGACTCAGAGATTGGTGGGTAGGCTATCTCTGGGATGAACTAGAAAACTACCAAAAGAAAAACTCCTAGGAAATTATGAAGGTGAACCTAAGATTCCTAGCAAACAGGGGATAAAATATCTAAAATGACTACCTCCTATAATCAGGCCAGAGTTCCAATGAAGGAATAGGGATAACAACACAAAGAAAAATTTTGACTAACAATTTTTCCTGCCTAGAGGATGTACAGAAATAAACATGGAGGAAGGACAGTAAGCACATATAATGTAGTTCTTATTTTAATAAGGGTTTAAGGTCCCCTCTAGCCCACCACCCACTAAAGGTAGTAGGAAATGATGGTTATTAGGATATTATTCTATAAAATACTTTTGATAATAGTATTTTATATAGTGAACTATATAATATAGAAAATTTTACTGGTTAGGGGGGTATTTCTGTGAAAAACATTACCATGTTTTTGTTTTGTTTTGTGTGTTTTTTTTAAATTTTTGTTTGTTTTTTGTAGAAATGGAATATTTGGAACTTTGGACTAGAAAAGTAGTTGAATGATGCAAGCAGAGCATAAAAGTCTTTTCTAGGAGGAGACTGGAAGGCAGTAAATTCTGATAACAAATCAAATTATAGAGAAAAAAAACAGACTTAAACAACTGGGCTCCTGGTCATTCTTGTGATATTTTGCCAAAGTATTTGAGGTTTCCTCCTTTTATCCTAAGAATATTCCAACTGCTAAGTAAAAAAAGAACTGAACTGATTTCTTCGGCAAAAAGAAAGTTTCAAGAAAACATACTTCTGATTCTGTGGCATGGTTGTGACTTATGATGCTTATGTATATTTAGAATAAAAACGAGTGAGTGGTGAAGAAAGACATAAAAATTTACAGTTTAAAGAGAAATAAACAGTGAGAAGCTTAATGTTGTAGCCCAGAAAATGTTAGGAAAGTGGTTTTAATTGTTAAGGAGATTAACACCAGTAAGAAGAGGGTTTTGTTTTGAACTGGAACAATGGGAAAAGGAAAGAAAAGACCACACTAAACTAAGCTTCCAACTTTTGAAAGAGATCAAAAGATTTGTGTTCCTAGAAAGGAACTGAATAAAAGAAAGAAAGAAAGAAAGAAAGAAAGAAAAAAAAAAGCATGTCATTGGCACTCAATGGGGTCACATTGTATTGAAAAGCTTCTATACTTAAATCCATGAGTACAGGAATCAAGGGGTCATGGCTTCTTCCTCCATCATTACAATAGCATTAAAACCAAGCATATTTAATCCCTCAAGCAAGAAAAACACCAGTAACCCAAAGTTTGAGCCAAATTTGAAGTGAGTTTTATTAAATACTAGCCAGGAAAATCTTCAATGGCCTGGTTCAAAGCTGGGGTTCCAAAAAAAAAAAAAAAAAAAAAAAGTCAGTATGTGTTTATAATGAAAAAACTCCCCAAGGCTTCAAGGCTTCATGCTTCATACTTCCTGTCTTCATCCAATGGAGAGACAGCATACATCCTGACTCACATCCTGCCTACTTACCTCTTGTTTATGTGAGATTTAGCATATCTTGTGCAGTTAGGGCAACAAAACATGTTTATAGAAGTGAAAACATATTGCTTGTTATCTCCCTTGAAGGTGGCATTCCAGGAATTTGTTTCTCCTTGGACAAGTGAGGCTTACATGTTAGAAGCATTTTTGTTTTATAGATATCTTAAACACAGAAATTAAAACTTAAAACAAAACTTTAGCCCTCACACATTTATAGCAGTGAGAGTAACTGTATGAAAGCACAAAGAAGTCTCTGAAAGTCATTAAATGAAACAATGAAAGTAATGCTAACATTACTATTAGAAACCCCAGATGGTGGAGGTGACAGATCTATAGATATCTGACAGTAGGAGATAAAATAAGTGAATGGTGTCAGCCCAAGGGAGAGGTCAAAAACCTTTGAAATTATACATAGATCTACAGAATCCTGTGATGTCCCTGCTGATTACAGTTTTGCTTTGGCTCATCATTTATTTCCTTTCTATGACTCTATTCTGCCTTTTGGGAATAATAACCAATATCCTCGGCCATTATATGTTGGAATATATAATTTGCTTTTTGGCTTTACAGTCAGTTACAATTAACAGATTGCCTTGAATATCAGAAGAGACTTTGGATATTTGAGGTGGTTTGGTGACTTTAAATTTGGATTAAACACATTTTTATACTATGATATGATCATAAGGAACATGAAGCGGGGCACAGATTCAGCATACAGTGGAATCCAGGAACATATAACATGTTTGGAGTCACTGCAAGATATTTCTGAAAGAGCATTTTTGTAAAGCTGTGTGATGGGGCAAGATATAGCAAAAATATTTTCATCTTGTATTATCATTTAGATTTAACTAGAATGGAAAATCCCAAAGATAATTACCCATCCCTATTCTATAAATCAAAGGTCAGGATACCTTTGCTAACTTATCTTTTGCTAAACAACCTGATTTTATGGACCCCCTTCTACCTGTTTGTATGGACCCCCTTCCACCTAATTGCTTGTCTTAGCTTATATTAAAACTGCTTGCTTTTATAAAACCCTGTGTGACTGCTGAGAGTGATACCAGACCATGATTTCTGCATTTAAAAACCTTGTGTTCTAGACACTGAGGGCCATACTTAGATCCTCAGGTGCCTGCTGTAGTTGCAGCTAGCTGGAATGAAGTCTTCAAATGGCTATAAATTGTATCTGAGTGGTCATTTCTAATGGGCTACCAATATATTTTAGAGGTCCCAACTGAAATCCTAGAGAATGGGCCTGACACATAGAGGCCTTGGGAGATCTGAGAGTTCTCAAGAGTTGACAACTACCAGAATTTCTCTTTAGAGGCTAAGCTCTAGGGTTCAAAGTCTTAACCAAAATATCTCTGCTCTATATTCTTCAAGACAAACACCTAAGCTACAACCAAGATTAAGAAAACAATTTCTAACAACTGTATTTCAGGTACCCTGCAAATACCTACTCCCACATCAACCTGTGAGTAGTTGAATATTGCTAGCTATGAATAACAGGATTTGTCAAGACAGTCAAGCATCTTTATGCCAATATTAGTGATGTGTGGCATTTAGAATGAAGTGAGACTGAGAAGAACTTTAGCACCTTTAAAAATTCCTAGGTTTCTGTCCTGGTCCTGGTTCTTACAGATATTACTAAGCCACTTGTATAAATATAAGGCCAGAAATCATTGCCTAAAATTTCCTCATACAATCTCTGGGACATGGGAAAAGACAGACATCAAGTATGTTCAGAGACTTGACCTAGTCACAACCAGATTGCTAACATATATAAGGTCATGACTGTCTCTAGTAAAAGAAGCTTAGGAATTAATATTAGGGCATGAAGTGTTCCTGACAGCCTCATAGTCTGTTGCTACTCTATTGAGCAGATGGCCCAACACATGGATGTCTAACACTAATGTGACTCAATACCAAGCCCTGCTTCTTGATAAAGTTTAGATTTGTTTCCACAAGATCTCAGCCATAAATCCTGCCAGTCCCCTAACAGACAATGACTTTATTGGTCCCATGAATAGTTATATTGTGGTGACTGATCTGATAGCAGGCCTGATCTTACTGACTTGCCACTCACAATACCAGATGAATTATTACTCACACATGGGAGTAGTTTTACCCAAGATGATATCAAGTATATTTCAGCAACAGGACTGGCCCAAGATAAGTCAATCTGAGCACAATCTTTAAGCAGGGGAACCTCAGCTCACTGAACTGAACCTTTATCTTTGACCAAAGCATTCCACTTTGCAGAGAAATTTTAATCATGGAGCACGGCTGCTCTGATAAGGGATCACTTCCATAGACCTTCTAGGTCTGTATGATCCTGCCAGAATGAAAATAGCCCCTAGAGTATATATAGTGTGATCTGGCTGGAATACAGACACACCCTTAGTACAAATCTTTAATTTCTGACAGTGAAGTTAAGATTAATTTATAGAATAAAGTAGCCATGTTTTAAAGTGACATCCAATTGAGAGGCAGTTAAATAAATCAGAGAAAGGTTTGATAGAATAAGTCAGAGATGGAATATTCCCAACTCTCAGAACAAAACACTAAAATGAGTCTACTTAAAAGCAGAGAGAGTGTTGGTGTGTGTGTCATATGTGGTATGTCGTGTTTGGAGTTTGGTTTGGTGTTTGGTGTGAGCTGCATAGTATATGTGTACGACAGTTTTACTGAGACAGTTTTACAGAGATACACTGCAGAGAGAACAAAATAGACACAGGTGAAGACAGAATGAGCCAGAGAATAAAAAGTAACTTGAAGATTAGAATATATTGCTAATGTTAGCATGACGTCATGCAGAACAATCCAGTCAAAAGGTGAGAGAAGCTCTATTGAATCATTCAGCTTCAAATATTAGATTGTAAGGAAGCTAGAAGCTTCTAGGCATAGGCCTAGAGATAGTTGGAACAGAAAAGGAAATGTTCTTATATCAGCCCAAGTCATATATTAGCTTACGTTGGTTGCAACTCTCATTTTATTACTTCATCTGAAGAAATAAAAGTGTATTGATGCACTGGAGAATAGACAAAACCATTACCATATATGTAGATACCCAAATGCTTTCATTTTACCATGGCCCATGTCCACAGAGTTTTACGCAGGGAAAGAAGATTGTTAACCTCAGCAGGAAAAATAATCAAAAATAGAGAAGAAAACCATAGCAACTATTGGAAGTTTTCAGATTACCCAAGAAAGACATCATATCATCCCAAAACCTACCCCCCCCAAAAGAGATTCTATGTAAAATGGTCTATGTTATCCTCTAGGTATATACCCATAAAAGAGATGGGAAAGAACCTATAATAGCCAAGAGTCATTGTTAACAAAGGTTAATTTTATTCTTGATCAGGGCAGGTATAGTCACTGCAACTGCCATAGCCATTCAACTGCCTTAGCACTGATTATTGATAATGATCCTAGTCTCTAGAATCTGAATTGAAGGAACTTTTTAAAAGTTGAATATATTTTTAATACCTTTTTTGGTATTGTTTTGCCCAGTTTATCAGCAAGAGAGCTGCAAGAAATAGGACCCTTGCTGGGTGAGTATGTAGGGTCTGTAACTTCCCATGGAGTCCTATTACCTTCTATGAACAGGAAATGAGGTGGTATTCCAGTACTTCGTCCCAGTCGAGTTTCCAGCAGGTTTCCTGGAAGTTCGGTACACCATTGCTCTAAGGAAGGGTGAGGGAAAACTTACACATGCTGTCTGACAGTCCCCTTGAGTACAGACATTGCCAACTGCTTTAAAGAAGGAAAGAAAGGAAGCCATGAGATATAAGTGAAAGAAAGTGGAATAGAGAAAGAAAGGGAAAAAGAACAGTTAAATGGAAAAATGTAATGAATGATAGAACAAAAGAAGATGGAGAAAATGTAAAAAAAGAATTGTTGATATGGAGTGAAAAAGAAAAGAATATAAATGTGAGAGAGAAAAGAAAGGGAAGAAGGAAGGAAGGAAAGAAGGGAGGGAGGGAGGGAGGAAGGAAGGTGACGAGTATCAGATGATTGGTATCAGTCTATTTTTACCAGGTCCTCATAACTATAATCATTAGCTGCTCCATTAATTTTTATTCTGATCTTGTTAACTGTGGCATTGTGTATCCTCACCTTCATGACTAACTATTCACTCCTTGAACAAGATGAGTCAGTAATTTGACTTATACCCATAGAAGGGGTGGGGGAATGTGACAAGGTCAAACAAAACTAAAGGTCAACATATCCTAGATAACTTATCTTATGTTAAACTGCCTGTTTGTGGGAATCCCCTCTAGTTAGCCACTTAGCTTCTGTTAAAGCTGATTCCTTTAAATTCCATGCTTTTGTAATTACATCTGTCTGCTGAGAGAGATGCCTGGACATGGTTTCTGCTTTTAAAATCCCCATTTTCTGGACACTTGGCTCCATACTTCCTTTAATCTGATCATTTCTTGTGTGTCAAATTCCTCTATTTGTTTTGTTTATTTAGTTTGGTTTCTTAAATTTATTTATATATTTATTTGTATTCTAGCCTTTGCCACCCTCCATGCCCCCCTCCCAAAATACCTCACCTCTGTCGCAAAGAGGATGTTCCTTCAACACAAGGATTCCCCACTACCAGGGACCTCAGTCTCCAGAGGATTCTCTGGGCTTATTTTCTCCCACAGAGGACAGAACAGGGAGTCCTCTGCTATATATGTACTAGAATCCTCTGGCCAGCTCCTGTATACTGCCTAGTTAGTGACACACTGTGTGGGAGCTCCCAGGGGTCTTAGCAAGTTGAGCCTTTTTGTCTTTCTATGCTTCTTCCTTCCTTCTCCTAATTCAAACATAGAGGTCCCAACTTCAGTCCAAGGATTCAGTGTAAGTATATGCATCTGTCTCAGTCAACTGTTGGTCTAGACTCTCAGAGGACACCCTTGATCAGCCCCTAAGCACATCATAGCATCAGTAATATTTTCAGGCCTTGGTATCTCCCCATGAGGTGGATCCCTAGTTGGGCCTGTCACTGGAGCTCACTTCCAACAGTCTCCTCTCCGTTTTTTTTTTCCATTTTTATTAGATAGTTTTTTTAAATTTACATTCCAAATGCTATCCCTTTTCCAGGTATCTCCTCCAAAAATTCCTTATCCATCTGTCCTGCCCCTGCTCAACAACCATCCACTCCTGCTAATGGGCCCTGACATTCACCTACACTGGAAAAAAGAGCCTTCACAGGACCAAGGACTTCTTCCATTGATGACCAACTAGGCCATCCTCTGCTACATATGCACCTGGAGCCATGAGTCCCACTTTTGTACCCTTTGTTTGGTGGTCCCTGGGAGCTATGGGTATACTGATCAGTTCATATTATTGTTTCTCCTATGGGTCTGGAAATTCCTTTAGCTCCTTGGGTACTTTCTCTATCTCCCTCATTGAGGACCCTGTGCTCAGACCAATGAATGGCTGTGAGCATCCACTTCTGTATTCATGAGACACTAGAAGATCCTCTCAGTAGACATCTATATCAAGTACCTGTCAGCAAGCACTTGTTGGGATCCACACTAGTGTCTGAGTTTAGCGATTGTATATGGGATGGATCCCCAGGTGGGGAAGTCTATGGGTGGTGACTCCTTCAGTCTCTGCTCTACACTTTGTCTCTGTAATTCCTTCCATGGGTATTTTGTTCCTCATTCTAAGAAGACTTGAATTATCCTCACTTTGGTCTTTAATTGTTTCCCAACCAAAATAAGAAACCCAGGACCAGATGGGTTTAGTGCAGAGTTATATCAGTCCTTCAAAGGAGACCAAATATCAATACTCTTCAAACTATACCACAAAATAGAAACAGAAGGTACTCTACCCAATTTGTTCTATGAAGCCACAAATATTCTGATGCCTATACCAAACATAGACCTACAAAGAATATTTCAGACCAGTTTCCCTTATGAATATCAATAGAAAATTCTCAATAACATTCTCCCAAATGAAATGCAAGAACACATCAAAATGATCATCCATCATGATTCAGTAGGCTTCATCCCAGGAAAATCCATTAATGTATCCCACAAAATATATAAATTAAAAAAAAATGTGGCTCACAATCGGCTATTGGATGGATCACATGGCCCCCAATGAAGGAGCTAGAGAAAGTACCAAAGAAGCTAAAGGGATCTGCAACCCTATAGGTGGAACAACATTATGAACTAACCAGTACCCCGGAGCTCTTGACTCTAGCTGCATATGCATCAAAAGATGGCCTAGTCGGCCATCACTGGAAAGAGAGGCCCATTGGACACGCAAACTTTATATGCCCCAGTACAGGGGAACGCCAGGGCCATAAAAGGGGAGTGGGTGGGTAGGGGAGAGGGGGTGGGTGGCTATGGGGGACTTTTGTTATAGCATTGCAAATGTAAATGAGCGAAATACCTAATAAAAAATGGAAAAAAAAATGTGAGCATCTCATTAGATACTGAGAAAGCTTTTGACATAATCTAACACCCTTCAAGAGAAAAGTCTTGGAAAGATCAGCAATTCAACGTACATACCTAAACATAATAAAAGGAATATATAGCAAACAAGACTCAGCATCAGAATCAATGGAGAGAAACTTGAAGCAATTCCACTAAAATCAGACAACAAAAGGAGATCAAGTGGATACAAATTGGAAAGGAAGAAGTCAAAATATCACTACTTGCAGATGATATGATGCTATATTTAAGTGATGCCAAAAACTTTACCAGACAAGTCCTAAGCCTGATAAACAACTTCAGCAAAGTAGGTGGATATGAAATGAACTCAAACAAATCAGTGGCCTTCCTCTACACAAAGGATAAACAGGCTGAGAAAGAAATTAGGGAAACAACACCTTTCACAATAGTCACAAAAAATATAAAATACCTTGGAGTGACTCTAACTATGCAAGTGAAAAATTTTTATAATAACTTCAAGTTTCTGAAGAGATTGAAGATCTCAGAAGATGGAAAGAACTCCCATGCTCATGGATTAGCAGGATTAATATAGTAAAAATGGCTATCCTGACAAAAGCAATCTACAGATTCAATGTAATCCTCATCAAAAGTCCAACTCAATTCTTCACAGAGTTAGAAAGATTAATTTTTAAATTCATATGGAATAAGAGCTAACCTAGGATAGAGGAAACTATTGTCTACAATAAAAGAACTTCTTGTGGAATCACTATCCCTGACCTCAAGCTGTACTACATAACAATTGAGCTAAAAGCCACATGGTATTGTTACAAGGGCAGGCAGGTAGAACAATGGATTTGAACTGAAGACCCAGAAATGAACCCACACTCCTATAGTCACTTGATGTTTGACAAAGGAGCTAAAACTATCCAATGGAAAAAAGGACAGTCTTTTCAACAAATGGTGCTTGCTCATTTAATGATTAGCATGTAGAAGAATGAAAATTGATCCATTCTCATCACCTTGTATAAAGCTGAAGTCCAAATGGATCAAGGACCTCCACATGAAACCAGATACACTAAAACTGATAGGAGAGAAAGTGGGGAAGAGCCTCAAGTACTTGGGTACATGGGAAAATTTCCTGAAAAACAACAATGGCTTATGTTCTAAAATCAAAAATAAACAAATACAACCTTATAAAATTGTAAAGCTTCTGTAAGGCAAAGGACACTGTCAGTAGGAGAAAAGGGCAACCAACAGATTGAGAAAAGATCTTTACCTATCCTAAATCTGATAGGGGCCTAATATCCCATATATAAAAAGAACTCAAGAAGTTGGACTCCAGAAAACCAAATAACACTATTAAAAATGAGGTACAGAGCTAAACAAAATTTCTCTACTGAGGAATACCAAATGCTGAGAAGCACCTGAAAAAGTGTTCAACATAATCATCAGGGAAATACAAATCAAAAGAACCCTGAGATTCCACCTCACACCAGTCAGAATGGCTAAGATCAAAAACTCAGGTGACAGCAAATGCTGGAGAGGATGTGGAGAAAGAGGAACACTCCTCCATTGCTGGTGGATTTGCAATCTGGTACAACTACTCTGCAAATCATCTGGCAGTTCCTCTGAAAATTGGACATAGTACTATTGGAGAATGCAGCAATACCACTCCTTGGCATATACCCAGAAGATGTTCCAACTTGTAATAAGGACATATGCTCCACTAGGTTCTTATCAGCCTTATTTATAATATCCAGAAGTTGCAAAGGACCCAGATGTCCCTCATCACAAGAATGGATACAGAAAATGTGGTACATTTCAGAATGGAGTACTATGCAGCTATTAAAAACAATGAATATATGTAATTCTTAGGCAAATGGATGAATCTGAAGGATATCATCCTGGGTGAGGTAACACAATCACAAAAGAGCACACATGATATGCACTCACTGATAAGTGGATATTAGCCCAGAAGTTCAGAATACCCAAGATAAAATTGACATTTTACTCTCCACTTTTTTCCTGCAGTTCTTTTAGAAAGGAATACTTCTGTGTCAAAATTTTTGACTGTGGATTGGTAACACCATCCCTCCTCTTGAGGCATTTACTTTCTAATGCAGATGTACTCTTGAATTTCTCTTTACCCTATGTTGTCCACATCATCTAAGGTCACTTCTATTGAGTCCTGGATGTCACCTATCAGGTCTCTGGTACTTTCTAGAGGGTTCTGTATGTCCCACCTTCTGTGGCTGCAAATTTCCATTCATTTGACTGGACCTCTGGGCTTCCTTCTGTCCCCTACACCACTCATTATCTTATCCATTTCCCCTTTTCCACTCCTTGTCTCCTCTCATGCTCAAGTCCCTCCCTTCCTACGCCTCCTATGATTATTTTCTTCCTCTTTCAAAGCAGGATTTAAGAAACTTCATTTGGCCTTTCTGTTTATTAAAGTTCTTAAATTCTGTGTGTTATATCTAAGGTATTCTGTACATTTTAGCTAATATCCACTTATTAGTGCGTACCTACCATCTATGAACTTTTCTGTCAGAGTTACCTCACTCAGGACGATATTTTCTAGTTCTACCCGTTTGCCTGCAAATGTCATGAAGTCATTTTTAATAGCTGCATCGTGTTCCATTGTGTAGGTATAGCATCTTTTCTGGATCCATTCTTCACTTGTGGGGAATCTGGGTTGTTTCCTGTTTCTGGTTATTACAAAGAAGACCACTATGAACATCATGGAGCACATGTCCCTCTGTTATGGTGGGACAGCTTTTGGGTATATGCCCAAGAGTGGTAGGTGTTTTTCCAGTTTTCTGAACAATTACCAGATTGAACTGCAGAGTGGTCATGGCAGTTTGCAATCCTACCAGCAATGGAAGAGTGTTCCTCCTTCTGCACATCCTTACCAGCATCTGCTGTCACCTGTGTTTCTTATCTTAGCCATTTTGATTAGTCTAAGGTGGTATCTCAGGGTTTTTGATTTGCATTTCCCTGATGACTAATGACTTTGAACACTTCATTAAGTGCTTCTCAGCCATTCAAGATTCCTCAGTTGTAAATTCTCAGTTTAGTTCTATACCCCATTTTTTGATTGGGTCATTTGGTTGTTTGGAGGTTAGCTTATTGAGTTCTTTATATATTTTGGATATTAGCCCTCTATTAGATGTCAGTAGGTGAATTTTTTCCCCAGTCTGTAGATTGTCTATTTGTTCCATTGACTGTCCTTTGCTTTACAGAATCGTTTCAATTTCATGAGGTCCCATTTATAAACTCTTGTTCTTAGAGCCTGAGCCATTGGATTTCTATTCAGGAATTTTCTCCTGTGAAAATGAGTTTGGGACTCTTTCCCACTTTCCCTTCTATTTGATTCAGTGTATCTGGTTTTATATTGAAGTACTTGATCCATGTGAACTTGAGCTTTATGCAAAGTGGCAAATATGGAACTATTTTCATTTTCAACATACCACCTGACAATTAGACCAGCATCATTTATTGAAGATTCTTTCTTTTTTCCATGTACTTTTTTGGCTTCTTTGTCAAAGATCAAGTGTTCATCATGTATGGGTTTATTTCTGAGTCTTCAATTCTACTCCATTATTCAGCATGTTTGTTACTGTACCAGTATCATGCAATTGTTATCACTATTGCCCTGTAGTACAGCTTGAGGTCAGAGATAGTGATTCACCCAGATGTTCTTTTATTTTTAAGAATGGTTTTCGCCAAGGTGGTTTTATTTTTATTTATTTATTCATTTCTAGTTTTTCCACATGAAATTGAGAGTTGTTCTTTACGTGATTTGAAAGACTGTGTTGGAATTTTGATGGGTATTACATTGAATCGGTAGATTGTTTTTGGTAGGGTAGTCAGTTTTACTCTGCTAGTTCTACCAATCCATGGTCATGTGACATCTCTCCATTTTCTGAGGTCATATTTGAGTTCTTCCTTGAGAGACTTGAAGTTATTGTCATACAGGTTTTTCACATTTTTGGTTAGAGTTAACCCAAGATATTTTATATTATTTGTGACTATTGTTATGGGTATTGTTTCTCTAATTTCATTTTCAGCCTATTTATCATTTGTATAAAGGAAGGTTACTGATTTGTTTGAATTAATTTTATATCCAGCCACTGTGCTAAATTTGTTTTTCAGTTCGAGAAGTTCTCTGATCGAATTTTTGGGGTTGCTTGTTTATACTATCATATAATCTGCCAATAGTGATACCTTGACTTCTCCTATGCCAATTGTCCCCCTTGGTCTCATTTTGTTGTCTTACTGCTCTAGGTAGAACTCTGAGGACTATATTGAATAGATACAGGGAGGGTGTTCATCCTTGTCTTGTCCCCGATTTTAGTGGGATTGCTTCAAGTATCTCTCCATTTAATTTGATATTCGCTATTTGATTTGTGTGTATTGCTTTTATTATGTGAAGGTAAGTGCCTTGAATTCCTGATCTCTCCAATACTTTAAACATGAAATGGTATTTTTGTCAAATGCTTTTTCAGCATCCAATGATCTGATCATGTGATTTTTTTTCCTTGAGTTTGTTTTTATAGTGGATTACATTAATGGAATTTTGTATATCGAACCATCCCTGCATCTCAGGATTAAGCAGACTTGATAGTTGTGAATTATTATTTTGACATGCTCTTGGATTCAATTTTTTAGAAGTGTCTTGAGTATTTTTGCATCAGTATTCATAAACAAAACTTCTCTTTTTGTTGGGTCTTTGTGTTTTAGATATCAGAGTAACTGTGGCTTCATAAAATTAATTGGACACTGTTCCTTCTGTTTCTATTTTAAGGAATAGTTTGAGGAGTATTGGAATTAGCTCTTATTTGAATTCTGCACTAATGTCATCTGGCTCTGTGTTTCTTTCTTTATTTCTTTATTTTTTTTTTTTTGGTGGGGGGGAATTCATGACTTCAATTTCCTTAAGGGATATGGAATTTTCTAGTTCGTTTACCTGGTTTTGATTTAACTTATGTTTTCGTATCTGTCTAAAAAGTTATCCGTTTCATGTAGATTTTCCTATTTTAGTTTTCCTCAGTTTCTGTTGTTATGTCTCCCTTTTCATTTCTTTAAAATGGATATGTTTATAGAGAGTAATTTTAGATTTAGAGTATGTAACTTGTTTTTGAATTTACAAAAAATCACAGATAACATATTTACTTGAGTTTCAGATAATACAGCTTTGCACTATATTTAGAATTTTTAAAGATTAAGGAGACCCTTGAAATTGTATTGTATTTTGCATTTTGTGATTAATTTTAGACTTCACAGTAGGGGAATTAAATTATGATTTAATGTATTTTGTTTTTGAATCAAGTTGAAAAACATTAGAGTTATGTTGACTAACCTGCAATATTAACTTGACAACATCAAGTTAATATAATAACAAAAAGGAGATGGGCTTCAGAACTTGCATTTGTGTCCAAGCTGAGGTTAGCCTATTTCCTAATAAAATTATGAAAAAAATATAGAAAGATGAAGTGAGTTAAGCACAAGCATTCGTTTCCTTTTGCTTTCTAATTGTGACTGCTTTGTGAGCAGTTTCCTTATACTCCTACAGATATGATTCCCCTGCTATGATGAACTGTATTACAGAACTCCGAGACAAAATAAACCCTTTTTCCTCCAAGTTATTTTGTCGAGGTATTTTTATCACAACAGTAGAAAACTTAACTAGAGATATAAGTATATTTCTACCAGCCATGTATGGTTGAGACAATTAAAGAATCAGAGTTATGGATTAGACCCTGTCAGAATATGAAAGTTGGTTTCATCAAATATCACAAAAAGGTAGAGTATTTCCATGCTCATACATTGATATGAGCCAGGCAAAACAGTAGACACCATCTTTTAGAGAAAATTAGAGGTACAGAAATATACAACTGAACCCAGGCAAGCAACAGTACAAATTATACAAATTAGATAGAAACCACAAAGAAGGATCAGCTCGTAAAGTGTTTGACATGCAAATAATAACTATGAGATTTCAGATTTTCAGCACCCATACACATATCTTGGTGTATTACCATCCACCTGTAATCTTTTCCTTTTTTATTAGGTATTTTCTTCATTTACATTTCCAATGTTATCCCCAAAGTCCCCCATACCCTCCCCCCCCACTCCCCTACCCACCCACTCCCACTTCTTGGCCCTGGCGTTCCCCTGTACTGAGGCATATAAAGTTTGCAAGAAAGATGGGCCTATGGACTATAATCTTAAAGCTGGGAAAGCTAAGATAGTAAGATTCTTGAGGATTCCCAGAAAACCAGTCTATCCAAATTAGCATGTTTTAATTTCAGTTAGATACTCTGTCTCATTTAATAATTTGGAAAATGATTGAGGAGTTTATCCCATGCGGATCTCTTGCTTCTATACATATGTAGCCATCTACACACTTAGAAGGCAAATGGTCAGAAAAAAAAAATTACTTGAATATGAAGGGCAAGTTGGGATACTATTTTCTACTTATTCTAATGTGCCTTACATTACTGTTTTGATAAAACAACTGATTCATTGGTGAGATAATTTCACACTGTATTAGGTTGTATTAACCTTTATTTTTAGCACTCCTTTACATATTCATGGTGAAATAATAATTACTTAGAGTTGATAATGATGAGCCTTCAAAGATCCTGTCCATTTTCTGAAAAAAATATTATCTATCACTGACCCACAATTTATCTTATAAATTTGGAAGAAAATTAATATCTGGAAGAATAGTAAAAAGAAGAAAATAGCATGCATACTTATCTTGCATAGTTATATAAGGTCATTACCATAGGAACCACAAAGTCTTGGGGAAAATATCCCAGCGCTAATGTTAGATTATTTAAATATAAGTTGTTTTTTAGGATGTCCTTCACGGCAATAGAAAATTATAGCAGGGGGTTCTCAAATGTCCTAATGTTATGAACCTTTAATATATTTCTTTATGTATGATGATCACAAACTGTGAAATTTTTGTTGCTAATTCAAAAGTGTAGTTTTTCTAGTGTTATAAATAATAATTCAAATACCTATGTTTCACTTCATCTTAGGCGATCCTTATGAATGTGTCATTCAATACCAAAAAAGTTGCTATTCACTGATTCCCAACTGCTACCCTATAGCTTACTATTATTGCTGTTAGTTACACTGAAGAAATAAA
Organism: Mus musculus; assembly: GCF_000001635.26. NCBI lineage: Eukaryota > Metazoa > Chordata > Mammalia > Rodentia > Muridae > Mus > Mus musculus. Next base: position 123,591,747 of record NC_000086.7, read on the forward strand.
TGATTCTCCAGTGATCAAGACACACATTATTTGGCAGCAGGACATGAAAATGTCAGTCAGAGGATGAGCTAGTAGTTTCCACCTTGGTGGCTGGCTCTCATAGTACTAGTACCTATCATAAAATTCACTAAAAGGGAATTGTCATCAACCACTCTGATAGATTTTCATCTCTTAAAGCTATACAACATAAAAGGCAATATATTATGGCTGGTGAAATAATGGCATGAATTCATAGGATACAGTAAATATTTTCTAATTGAATTTAAATCTCAGTCCACTATAGTAAACTCACATCTATTACTACAAGGCAGTACAAAAGTGTGTAGTTTGATGGTTTATACAAGCAACTGGGGAATCAAGGTTTACTTGTTTGTTAAAAGGGTTTAGTATTCTATACAAGTACCTTCTACAACATTTCTACCTGTAGATCATTGTTGCTGTAGTTCTTGGTCTTGGAAGAAAACCTCAATTTTGTCCTACATGGGTGGTATCTACTATAAAGCTTTAGCACATATCAAGCTCCTGAAAATAAATGATGGTATATGTGATTTAGTGGTCACATTCTCAAGAATAAAAGTAAGAAAACTATCAAATATAAAATCAGAATTTCAATGTTCAAGGATGGGACAGAAGTGATATAAGAGCCTGGGAAAGGAATAAAGTGTTTTGTAGTCATTTACTGTTAAGTGAAACATTTGTTCCCTACTGGAGTAAGGAAGAAAGTTTGTAAGATTCAGAAAACTAATAAACAAACAATCTATAAAACCTTAGAAGGCACAGAAAGTTCCTGAAGTTTATAATATATTCAAAGATAAACACATGGTTTTACAAATAGACACCTTCCTAGAAAAAGATTTCTAAGTGGTTGAGCTGCCTGAAATTCCCTCACAGAGCTCCTTTTATGTTCCTATTAATTGTTGCCACTGATAAATGCAGAAAGTATTGATCATCTATCTGCTTTTAGATGAGCAACTCCTTATCAATGCCCCTATAAATAACCATAATATATAAGTTTCTCACTGAACTAGGCTTGGACTCAATCATGTTTATCAGTCATTACTGACATTAAAAACATATTTGTATATATCTCCAGAAGAAAATTGCACCTTAACAAGTATAGAAATTTGGCATCCTTATGATTTTGACCATATTGTAAATTCTCTCTAAAGCCCAGGTTCTCTTGCTTTTAAAAGAGAACATGTGTCATAATTTACTTCAAAGTATTTGTTTTCTGTTTAACTTGATGTATTATTTTACTCAAAACCATATTTCATTCCTCGGAGTCTGGGACTATTTGACACAGTTTAATGCAACTACAAACAAAATTTTAACCTCATGAAATTTCTATTATTTTTGAAATAAAGGACAGTAAATACTAATTGTAAAAATGACTATATGGTAATGACTGCTATAGAAATAAAAATAATAATAGTGAAAAGTAAAAGCAGTGGGGGATGTCTATTTTAAGTATATTTTATATAGTGATTAGAGAAATCATTTTTAGTGTGTTGACATTTGAATAAATAGTACAGGGAAATGAAATTACAAACTGTGCATATTTACGAAAGAACATTTTAGGCAGCAGGCACACCAAATGCAATAGCTCTTAGGTCTGGTTGGCATTTCTAATGAATAGCAAAGACCCTAATGTGGAGAGAAGTTCACAGAAGTGACAGAAAGTAAGATGTTATAGGGCACTATATGCCCTGTATTTTAATTAGATTGCACAAACCTTCATAAACGTGGAAGAACCAAGGGCAGAACTAAGAAGACTGCTCAGAATTGTGTTGTAAATATTTCCATCAGTAATCTTACTTTAGAAAACTAGGTTTAAATTGCCTAATAAATATCTAAAAGGAGAGATCAGTTTGTAATATAGAAATTCAAGTTTGTAGCTTAGAAAAATTTTTTATAATACTTAGATAGTCTTTAAAGTGTTCAGGGAACATGGAGCTAAAGGAAAAATATAGAAATATATGGATTGTGACATATGCATTTTGGATCACATAGGTAAAAAAGAGGGCAGCAGACAGAAGATTGAAGAGAAGCATGTGAAAAAGAAAATATGCATACAATTTCAAAACTCTAATAAGTTAGTATATATAGTGTTAGGTGTGTTAAAAAGCTTCTCACATCTTCTATTTTCTCAATTATCATGGGGTGGATCAGCAACCAGAAAATTGGGTTTCTGAGGAACTTCCAGATTGATTTCCATAATGGAAATCAATCAAATCACTTCCCTTCCTCCCTTTTCTCTCTTCTCCCTCCAAGTCTGCCACATTTATACCCTTCTCTTTCTTCTATTTCTCTCCCTTGAGAGAGAGAGAGAGGTGTGATAAAGAGTGAAAAAGAATGAGGCATAGAGTGAGGAGAGGAAGAAAGATAAAAAATAAGAGCTAAAGAGAGATGGGAACAGAAAGAGATAAAGATACAGATAAAAGATAGAGTATAAGAATAGGAGAACAAGATATATATTACAGAGGGAAAGAGGTTAGAGTGAGAAAGAGAGACAATGGGAGAGATATAATGGATAGAAGGGAAGAGACACAGAGAAGCAAATAGAGATGGCGAGTGAGAGAATGAGAAGGAAGGAGAAGTAGAGAGAGGGACTAAAGAGAGAGTTGGAGACATTATTCAAAGATGGGAAGATAGAAAGGGTAATAGACAGAGTAGTTAAGAGAGAAGTGATATAGAGAGGAAGAGAGGTGAAAGAAAGTGAATACCTTTTTAAAGCCTCTCTCTACTCTCTCTCACTTTCTCCTCCCAAATCCCTTCTATCTTTTTGTCTCACTTTCCATCATTGTCTCTCTGTCTTCCTCCTTTATCTTTTCCCTATCCCTTTCTATGTATCCATTTCTCTTCCCTTTTTTATCCATTCCCTATTCTTCCTCTCCATTGTTGTGTCTCACTCTTCTCTTTATCCATTCTAATCTCTACCCTCTCTCTCCATCCATGTTTATACTCAATTCCATCCCTGTTTCTATTCCATTCCTCTCACTCTCTGTTGATTCCCTGCTCACTTATCTCTCTCTATTAGCTCCCACTTTATTACTATGCCTTTCTCACTAACTCTCCCTGCTTTGTATTTATTTTTACCACATATCCGTCCCTATCTCTGTCTCTCTTTCCATTTAACTCTATCCTATTTTCTTCCTCTCTATTTTCTCCCTCCCTATTATCCCCTTGTCTCCTATCCTCTTTATATCCTTTCCATATTTGCTCACTAGCTAACTTTTCTACACTCTTTGTGCTCTTCTTTTTTTCCTCTCTCACTTTTCCCTCTTCCCCTCCATTTCCATAAAGTGATGGAGTAGAATGAGATATGTAAGAGATATAAAGAGCTATAGTAGAGAGGAGGGGAGGTAGAGGAAAAGATAAGAACTGTAAGAAACAGTGAGAATTACAGAGAAAGATTCAAGATGACAGGGAGACAGTAAGAAAAATATAGAAGATAAGGTAAGGACTGATTAGAGGACAAGACAGAAAAAGAGGGAACAGAGGAATACAGGGTAGTAGAGGGAAGTGAGAATGTAGGAGGGAGCAAGAGAAAGAGAGAAAAATACAGATAGAAAAAATTAGAGGGAGAGAGAAAATAAAGAGGGATGAGAGAAAGTGAAGTAGAGATGAGATAGAAGAAAGAAAGAAAGAAAGAAAGAAAGAAAGAAAGAAAGAAAGAAAGAAAGGAAGGAAGAAAGGAAGGAAGAAAGAAAGGAAGGACGACAGAAAAAGAGGATGAATGTGACTGAAAGATACACAGAGGGTGATAAATAAAAACAATGACAGAAAGAGGATGACAAAGATTTTAAAATATATGGTTGGAGAAAGAATGAGGAAACATGCTGAGAAAGACAGATGGAGGAAATGAAGTGGGTTTTTCTCTTCCTCTCTCAGCCTCTCTTCCTGCTCTACTCAATCTCTCTTCCTTTCTAACTCTCTCAAAGCCCCTCATTTCCACCCCTCTATGTCTCTTTCTCTCTCTCTCTGTTTCTTTTTTTCTTTATCTCTACTCCTGCCTCTTTAACTCTAGCTCTATTACTGTGACACTAGTAGTCTCTCTTTTTTTTCTTTCTACATAAATTTCTTACCCATTCTCCTCTTTCTCACTCTCTCCCTTGACCCATTTGATCAATTCCTTCTTTATCATCTTCCATATTATCTCTACGTCACTCTTTATTTTTCCATTTTCATTTTACCTGTCTCATTCTCCTTTTCTATCTTTGTCTCATTCTATTCATACCCTTCAACAATGTGTTTTTCCCCTATTATCCCCTTTTCTCTGTCCCTTTATCTCTCTTTGTTTTGATCTCCCTATCTTTAATCCCTCTGTTCCACTCTCCACCACCCCCACCCCCACTCTTTCCCATTTTTTGTCTCACTCTCTTCTGTCCTTCACTCTCTATCTATCTCACATATTCCTTCACTCACTCTCAATTCCTCTCTCCTTCTTTTTACCCCCTCTCCCCATCTCTCCCTCATCTCACTCTATTGCTTTCTACCATATTCCCTCCTTCTCTAACTCACTGTATATTTTTCCTGTCTATTCTTCTGTCTCTCCAGTTGTCCCTCATATATACTCATATATATATATATATATATATATATATATATATATATATATATATATATATATATGTATATATATATACATATATATATATACACATATATATATGCCTCATATATATAATATATATATGTGTGTGTGTGTGTTAGTGTGTGTTTGTGTGTGTATAATTCCTTCTATTTCTTACTTTCTATCACTCTGTTTCTCTCTAACTCCCTATTTTTTAATTCTTCATCTCTCCTTCTTTCTCCATTTCTAGCTATCTTTCAGTCTTTTCCTCCTACTCTCTCTCCCTTCCTCTCCATCTCTTTACCTCATTTTCTTTTCTCTTTCTCATCCAACAGTTATCTCTTCATTTGCTTTCTCTTTGCCCATTCTCCCCAATCTCTCTCCCTAGTCTCTCACACTCTCTCACTCATTTTCTAATTTCTTTTCACCCCCGTCTCATTCTCTTCAATATGAAAAAACATCACACTTAACAAAAGTAAGAGTATTAGAGATTTTTGGGAGGCAAATACTGAAGAATAGAAAAGTAAGCAAGAGAGTGAGAGAGATAGCTGGAGAGAGAAAAAGATAGTGTGACAAGATGAGGAAGAGGGGAGAAGTAGAGAAAAAGAAAGTGGAGGGGAAGATAAAGAAATGAAGAGAGAGGTGGTGAAAGAAAAATGATAGAGATAGAAAGGGGCCTGGAGAATGAAGGGAAGAAACAGAGAAATCAGAGATGAGGAAGAAATTAGATAGAGAGGGTAGAAAAATGGGGTAAAAGAAGGTGAGAGGAGATAAAAAGAAGGAGCTTTGAAGAAAGAAAAGGAGGCAGGAAGCATGAAAGAGAGACATGCAGAGATAAAGCTGGAGGGATAAAGGATGAAATAGGGAGAGAACAGGTATAAATGGAGACAGAGGTGGTTTAAGTGGGTGAAAGCAATAGAAGGAAAGATAGGAAAACAGAGGAAAGGAAGCAGTGCAAAAGAAATGGAAGTCTCAAAAAAGAAGAGGCAGAGACAGAGAGGTCAAAATGTAAGCAAGTTTAAGAGAGTTAAGAAGATAGAAATAAAATGATAGAGTAGAAGACAGGGAAGACAGGGAGATAAAATGCAGTGAGGGTTGACAAGGAGAGGGCAAGAGCACATAAAACAGAGTGGAGAGGTAATGGGAGAGAAGGCAGAGTGAGGGGAACAATGGGGAGAAGACAGCATAAGGAAGAGAGATAGGGAGAAGAGAAAGAGTACAGTATGTGAAGGAAGAGATTGAGAGAGAGAGAGAGTTAGAGAGGTATATAAAGGGGTTATAAAAAGAGAGGATGGGAGAACAGAGAAATAGAAAGGGAACAACAAAGACAAAATGGGAAAAAAGAAGTAAGAAAGTGCAAGAGAGAAAGAGCAGGAGAGAGAGAAAGAGAGAAAAAGAAGATAGAGATAGAATTAGACAGGAATAAAATGGGAAAGACAGAGAGACAGCATGGTACTCTCACTCCCATACTTCTTTTTCTCTCCTGTCTTATTCTATCTTTTCCTCCTTTATCTCTGTCCTAATTCTCTTCATTGTATCTGTCTTCCTTTCTCCCTGTCTCTTTTTTACCATATCTCCCTCATGTTGACCCCCTCTCTTCCTTTCTATATACCTACTCCCCTCTCATGTCCCCTCACTTCCTGTTTAACTCTTTCTCTCCCAATCTACCTTTCACCCTTATCCTCTCTCCTCTCTGACACTCTTCTTCCGTTCTTCTCTGTCTTCCTCCATCTGTCTCTCTTCTTTATATTTCACCCTTTATATATCTTCCTCTCCACTTATATTTTCCTCTATCTCTTTCCCTTTCTATCTTCTCCCCTTCCTTATTTCTCTTACCCTCTGTATTTATCCCCACTTCCATCTCTTCTCTTTCCTTCTCTTTATTTATTATATTCACACTCCTTCTTTTGCTAACCTATCCTACCTTCTCCATTACACCTTGTCTTCTTTTTTCTACCCTAATCCCCACTCCTCTCTTACTTGTCACTCTCTAAAGGTCATTCCCCCTCCCAATTTATTTCTCATTTCTCTCTCTCTCTCTCTCTCTCTCTCTCTCTCTCTCTCTCTCTCTCTCTCGATTTTACTTTCTTTTTCTTTCTCTCCTATGCACTCTCCATTTATTTATCGGTAGTTCTTTCAGTGTTTTGCTCACCCAAGATTTTTCTAACTCTCCCTCCCTCCCTTCCTCTCTCCTGTCTTCCCCACACATGCCCTTTCTTCTCCTGTCATTCTCTCCTCTTATCTCCTTCACTCTTCTCTTTTCACCCTACTCTCTTTCACTTTCCTTATTTATTCTCACATCTCTTTCTTCCTATTCATTCCCTTATCCCTCTCTTTCTCTTGTTCTCACTTCATCACGATATATTTCTTTCTTTCTCCAACACCATCTTCTCTTGCCCTCTATTCCATTCCCCTTACTTCCCTTATTCTCCTATCTCTCCCTCTGTCCTGGTGTTTTCATCCGTCTAGAGAATGATATAGTTAAGTTTAGGAAGAAGAAAGTGGTAAAGAAAGAGCAATAAGTAGGGAGAGTCAAAAATGAGGGAGAAAGAGGAGGAGAGATGGGAAAGAAAAAAATGGAGTGTGTAGAGAGGGATAGCGAGAGAGGGGAAGATATGGTGGGCAAGATTTAGATGGAGAGGGGAGAAATAGGTAAAATTAAGATCAGAGACTAAAAGAGAGGGTGTGAGTGTAAGAGACAGGAGAAAGAGGGGGGAAAGAAATGGTGAGAAAAAGAGGTAGAGATAAGAGAGAGGAAGAAAGGGGAAGGAGAAGAGAAGGTAGAGAAGAGATAGGGGAGAGAAAAGAGGACTAGGAGAGGAGAAGGGGACAAAGACAGAGAGGAGATTGAGGGAAGGAAATTTGGGATAAAAAGTGAGACAGAAGGGAGAGATGGAAGAGAGGAGAGTGTAAGAAGGAGAGGCAGACAGAAGAGAAAGATGGGAGAGCTAGGGGGAGGGAGGGGGTAAAAGTAGAGAGGTGACAGTAGGTAGTGAAAGAGTGAGAAAGTGAGAGAAAGGAGAAAGCTCGTGAGAGAGGGAGACAGAGAAGAGGGTAAAAGAAGGAAAAGAGAAGAGAGAGAATAGAGAAGAGAGGGAATAGAAAGGAGAAGAGAAGGGCATAGAAAGAGGAGGATGAGAGAGAGAAGTTGGAGAAAGGTGACAGAGAAAAGGAGGGAGTAAAGAGGGTGAGAGATGGGGGACAGAAAAGAGGGGAGAAAGAGAAAGAGAGAAGAAGAGAAATAGAGAGTGGAGAGGGGTAAAATTAAGGGGAGACAGGGAAAGAGGGGGAAGAGAGAGGGATCAGAGAAGAAAGACCTAGGAGGAAAGGAGGAGAGAGAAGAGAAAGGTAATGAGAGGGAGAGAGGGGGCAGAGAGAGTTAGGGAGAGAGGGGGATGGTAAGGTCACAAAGGATTGGAATTTTGTGATGCAAAACAGGGCTCAGAGCTTGGAGCAAGTTCAACAGTGTGGTCAAGAGCACACAGCTAGGAGAGACACCTTTGTCCTTCCTGACTCCATTGGACCAGATATCAGATGTTCTTGCCAAGTTACTAGACACGAATTAACTTGAAGATAGCATTGCTGGTTAGTATATACCCTTGCCTTCTTTATTGCATATTCTACTTAATGTGGTTAAATATAGGTATAAATATTTAACAATGACTATTATATATACAGTTCCATGGAAATAAAGGGTACCTGTACAACTTAGGCATCCTCACCCAGGGGCAGTACCACTTTCCAAAAATGGTATTTCTAAGTACATTAAAATCACCCCAAATTCCACTTATGTCGGCGACCTTATGTTTGAGGCTACACCATGTTCTGAGCTTGTTTCTTCTGGTCTGCACACATGAAGTCCACTATACTGGAATCTTGTGATCTTTTTTAACTTCCTTATGTTTCTTACCCACTCGACTAGACACATAGCTCCTAGAATGTTATTTCTTAAGGATTGTGTCAGAAAGACTTGGTAGGGAACTAAAATGTCTTTTTTTTTTAAATCTGTGCATATGATTTGAGTATAATGTTTTCTGATGGGAGAAGCAGAAATAATGTTAAGTAAAGGGCATTCTGGGTCACACAGTGTTTGAGGCTACCCTAATGAACCTAGTGAGGTATTAATTCAAATAAAACAAACAAATAAAAACTTCAGGAAAGCTTTCTTAGAATACATATGAATTGCAAGACCAGTTTAAGTATCTTACCAAGAACCTGTCTCAAAACCTGCCTCAAAACAAATTATTTTTAAGAGAGATGGGAGTTCCATGGCAGACAACTTGTGTACTATGTACAATATTTTAGCTTCAACCTACAATATCAGACCATAATTTAGCAGCATCATCTAACCAAAGAGAAATATAGTTATTTGTATGTTCTCTACTAGTGTTGCTCTGGCAACGGGAAGTCATTTTAAGAATCAGCATTCAAAATCCCTTATCCTATGGACCAACTGATAATAGTCCTACTAGAACCAACAGGCATCCTGGTATTCTCCACTGTCAGAATTTTATTTCTTCTCTTGTCTTATCCTTCATTCATTTGAATCCACAGTTGTCATCTGGATTTTCATATTACTATGTGTAGTTTGAACTTTCAGTTTAAGCTACGTCTCAGACATATGGTTCATTGTCTCTCTAGCAAAAATATTTCAAACACACACACACACACACACACACACACACACACACACACAAAGATACTAGACTTTTAACATAGATAAAAGAAAAAACACTAGCCATCTCAGAATTCAAATGTATATTGTTTTGTATTTTACAACACATTTCATGACAAATGAAAGACAATAAGTAAAAATTATAGTGCAATTTGTACTTAATCTCTCTTCACTGAAGATTTGTTTCCTGGTAAAGATTCCCCCAGTTTTTAATTGCCAAATTTCATCTAGTTAGATGGGTAATGATAGTTAAAGGGTTGCCTCTAAGGTAATGTATGCCAAATAGTAAAGTGCATGTACTAGAATCTGATAATCTTTGATTATTGTGAAATTCTCAAACCATACTCATAACAGCATACCTTAAAGAGAAAAGGCTACATTTTTTTAAACACAAGTCTATCATTTTGGAACTACTAATCTAAAGTGCACTGCTAAAGGCTGAAAGAGGACCTTTATATATCCTTTCGTTTCTTTTTCAGTTTCCACATATTTGATGCCAGCATGGTCCTGCTAAACAAGTCTGCCAATCACCAAATAAGAGGTTTCACTTTAGCTACAATAGCATGCATAATGTGCAATACCTCTATGGCCCTTCCAGAATGGCGAATTTGCTACTTGAACAACTCCATGCTTTCCTACCCAAGTCTGGCTTTTGTGAATATTTGGGAGGCCTACATCTGCCACCACAACCACAACTCAAGCCACCTGAGAGATTGCCATTACTACACCTGCCATAACAACCTTGTTCCTTTGGATATCCGGGTATCTCAAATTCTGCTCCTGGTTGCAAATGTTGTTGGTCTGGTTGGGACAGTTTGTTCTGTCTTTGCTCTACAGCAGTTATACACAGAGGAACTGCATAAGAATAATGACTACAATCCATTTGTTCTTTCAGCTGTCCTCAATGCTATTGCTAGCACCTTTATTTTTCTTGCTGTTATGTGTAATCACCTCTCCGTGCCCAGCAAGGAAGAGGTATCTTTCCTGCAATCTTTCCAAATGCCAATTTTTTCCAATGCTCAAAGAGCAGGCAGAGCCATGGGATTGGCATACATATCTGCCATATTGTTTTTATTAAGTGCTATAATTTTTATTTCTTACTGTCCTTCAATGGAAATCAAAATGTTTCCCCGTGTCTGAAAATAAATTTGCAGCATACATAACCTTGAAAATCAAAACGTCTTGGCAATGGTTTTGGGGACCTAGACTGAGATGTAATGGGAGATATTTTTAAAATATTAACTTAGATTTTCTAAGGACATAAAGCCCTACCCTATGTATCCTATGACAGAAAATGGCAAAATGACATCAAGCATTCTTTCCTATTTGGTTTATTACTTCTTTGGTTGAATTTTTTGGTTTAGTTTTTTTTCATGTTTTTGTTTATTTGTTTGTTTTGATTTTTGTTCATTTTTATCATTCCAACTTGCCAATTTTGTTTTATAGAATCTAAATTTTAAATATGGTTTGTCAAGGTAAATAATCAATAAATATAGTTGTATTAGTCATGGATCTCTAAAGGACAGAACATATAGAATCCATCTCTCACATACAACTTTATTCTCTCTCTCTCACTCTTTCCCTTCCTCTCCCTTCTCCCCTTCTCTCTCTCTCTCTCTCTCTCTCTCTCTCTCTCTCTCTCTCTCTCTCTCTCTCTCTCTCTCTCTTCAGATTGCAAAGGGAGATTTCCTTGTCTGGCTACATTATTTCTTTTAAAGTTTAAGAATTATCCACTATGTTCATAGCAACCTTATTTATAATAGCTATAAGCTGGAACGAACCCAGATGTCCCTCAAGAAAGGAATGGATACAGAAAATATGGTACATTTACACAATGGAGTACTACTCAGCAATTAAAAACAGTGAATTTATGAAATTCTTAGGCAAATGGATAGATTTGGAGGATATCATCCTAAATGAGGTAACCCAATCACAAAAGGAAACACATGATATGTACTCACTGATAAGTGGATATTAGCCCAGAAACTTAGAATACACAAGACACAATTTGCAAAACACATGAGTCTCAAGAAGAAGGAAGAGCAAAGTGTGGATACATCCTTTCTTCTTAAAATGGGGAACAAAATACCAATGGAAGGAGTTACAAAGGCAAAGTTCGGAACAGATCCTGAAGGAACAACCATCCAGAGACTGCCCTACTTGGGGATACACCCCATAAACAACTACCAAACACAGTCACTAGGTAGATGCCAATAAGAGGCTGCTGAGAGGAGCCTCATATAGCTGTCTCTTGTGAGGCTCTGCTAGTGCCTGGCAAATACAGAAGTGGATGCTCACAATTATCCATTGGACAGAGCACATGGGTCCCAATGAAGGAGCCAGAGAAATACACATTGAGCTGGAGGGGTCTGAAGCCCTATAGGTGGAACATCAATATGAACTAATCAGTACCCCCAAGCTCCTTGGAACCATACCAACAATCAAAGAAAACATATGGTTGAACTTGTGGCTCTAGCTATATATGTAGCAGATGATGGCCTAATCAGTCATCAAAGGAAGGAGAGGCCCTTGGTCTTGGGAAGGCTCTATGCCCCAGTACAGGGGAATGCCAGGAGTAGGAATCAGAGTGGGTGGGTTGGGGAGTAGGGGGATTGGGGAGGGAATAGGGGATTTTTGGAGGGGAAACTAAGAAAGGGGCTAACATTTGAAATGTAAATAAAGAAAATATCTAAAAAGAAAGAATTATTCATTTAAAATTAAATTCCCGGAAATGTTATTACCCCAGAAAATATCATTTAATTTTATTTGCATCTAATTTGCACAATCTGCCTCTTAGGATTATAATTCACACTTGTACACATCATACACACAAACACAAACACACACCACACACATTTGTGTAGTGTCCCCATCTGCCTATTACCCATGACATTTTAATAATTTTGGTTTGCTGAACAAATTTAATCAATGTCTTCTCAGTTAACTAACTCTGGTTGAGCTCTTTAGAAAATGTACTTTCTGGGTGATGCCATGTTCTTTGTACTGAATGTTAATATATAGGTGTCTTATAGTACCTGCCTCTTACTGATACAAGGTTTGATACAATTGTTGGTATATCCTTGAGGAGAAGACTTAATTTCACTTAAGCTGAATGGTTTCCCCAACTAAAAGTTTCATCTCCATGTGGTCCCTGTTTGTAGCAATGGAATATTAGCATTCCATGAGGTCATTGGTTGATGTGTTTCTAATTAGCAGAAAGGATTTTAGAGAGTTTGAACTACTATGTCTATTTGCTCACTCTGAATTCTTATGTATATCAAGAAGTTGGAGTAACTGCTTCATTCTTCCCCTCTATTTTCAATAATTTATAAAAGAATTTGAAGGTATTATTTAGATTTTGTTTGTACTTTTTGGTTTTTGAATATTGAAGTAGTTGGTGTTGTTTCATGAGTTAACTTTCGTCCATTTTTACGTATGTAAATAATCAAGATCTTGAGGTGTATTTACAGAGAGCAGTGATTATTCCACTGTGTTTCATTTCAAGCACTTAATAAATGAACAAACAAATGCTAAGGTGTTTCCCAGTCGTTAAAGGAAGTTGATTTTCTTGGTGAGGATCTGGGGTTTGATTTCTAGCCAACACGTGGCAGCTTACATCTGTCTTTAACTACAATCCCAGGTAATCTGACACCATCTTTGAACTTCAATAGGCACCAGGCATGTTTATAGTACACAGATATAGATATAGACAAAATATTTGTGAATATCATATAAAATAAGATTTTAAAAAATGGAAAATTTTTTCATTCCAAATATAGACCTTAGTGAATGCATAACCAGACATGATTATTATACAATGTCTTCTGTCTCAACTCAAGTCTTAGATTAGCTAGTGATATATCCCTAGCATGTATATATATAGTCCAATAAAATTTTACTATATAATGGATTTTGTACACACAAAGACAAAGGAGGTTCTCTCTTTACCCGCCTAGATTCCCTCTTTTCTTTCAGTTCCAAGATGCATCCCAGGCTTGAACCCAGACATGAGAGCTGCAGACTGGACCAACAAATTGGTGTCCCACGCAGGATCTGGTAAATGGCAGAGGACACGGGAAGGAACACTGCTGGTTTGGAGCTCCATGGAAGAAGAAAATAATTAAAGAAAATTTGTACCAGAACATGAGAAGAAACAGGCATAAGGTTGCCAGGTGTGGTACAGTCTAAGCTGGAATGGCGCTAAACCTGCATGCTGAATTCACTTAGGTTCAGCAGTGAGATTATCAGAATCTAGGAACATAAAAGTCAGTTAGGGACAGCTTCCAGAGCTGCTTCTTAGGTTAGAGAGAAAAAGGGGTTTAGATTTTATAATTAGTTGGATTGGTCACAGTCAGAAACTGCATCAGGTGGGAGGAAATTGTCCCAGAAGCAGAGAGAAATTTTAGGGGTGCCCTGACTTGTTATTTCTGGGACCTACAGCAAAAGTTCTCTGCCCTCTTTGAGTTTTTTTTTTTTTTTTTTTTTCCTAAGGTCTTGACTAATGTCTGGTGCAGCAGTCTGTCCACATGTTCGATTCATGTATGTTCATGTCTAGTCTGAATGAATGAATATTCTGTGTTTTCATGTTGGAAGATAAAAGATGACTAAAACTTTCTCAGCTGGTATAGCAAAGCCTAGAGGGCCACAGGCTTTAGCCAAGATCAGGCACACATCAGGAGGGCCCCTGCTGTAAAAACTGTTCTTTAAAAGAAAAAAGAGAGTCTGCAACCTTGTGGTATTGGGGCGAAAATGCTGATAGATGTTTTATTCCCTAAGAAAATTCTCTGCATTCATAATTATTGTGTTTATCTGATTACAAAGTGTCTTTTATTTTATAATTATAGCTAGAAAAAATTAATATTCTCTGATTGATCTAAGTGTAACTGCTTCTTTTTTTTTCTGATAATGTGCTCTGCGTGTCTTCACAATCAGCTCATAAGTTATTGTTATGATTAAATAATTGTTACATTGATAACAGAGGGTTAGCCTTAAATTGGCAACTCTAGAGTTTTTCAAACAGGTGACATAAGCAGGTCAAAAAACTGGGCCTCCTAAGAAACTTCTAACTGAGATAATATTTAATGTGATTCTTATCCAAGAAAGTAGAAGATAAGATTTAAAGCAATGACTCTTTAATGAAGCATTAAAGATTGCACTGTCATGTATTCATAGGTATAAACTGGCAGCCAAACTTCATAATATGATAGTAATGCTTCTAATATTGATTCTAAAGGTGATAAATTGTTTTGAAATTGGGTTTTGCTTTCCCAAAGTTATAGTTATAATCTAATGTTGCAAAAGAAACTTAGTAATTCTAAATTCTGTCCTCATGGCAGGAGGAACTAAGCTCAGAGTAGCTTCTGCATGGTTTGTGTGACTTTCTTTTGTCTTGCAAATGGTGCCTGGGGAAGCTCTGGAAGCTTGCCTCCAGGGGAAATCTTTGGGAAATCTTCTTTTAGCTAAAAGAGCACCTTTGCAGATCTAGCTAAATGTTGTTTTAATAAAGTTCAAATTCATAGTTTATAAAGGGTCAAACACACTGTAGAATTTATAAAGGCATTACAGTCTGGCTTGCCTACTGTTTATATAGTTATTATAGATCCAAAAGTTTTGTTTTTTTGTTTTTTTTTCTTTGCATCTTAATGATTGTAAACGTTTTGCTTCTAGTGAGTTTGTAATTACTGGAATATTTTGCCTCTAGGTATGGCTAAATATAGGTCTACATTATGTGAGGAATTTTTATCATTTCTGCTTTATACAAGAAGCCAAGAGTTTGAATCTTTCAGTGTATATTGTTTTCTAAGTAGAAAATATTTTATTAGCTAATGCCTCTCAAAGGAATTTTGCTTAAAACCTTAGGTGTCATTAAGCTAACCCTAGGCAGAGCAGCTTTATCCTTACTGTAAACATTTATTTGGTTCCTGTTAATACATTTGAAGTCATTCCTTTGTTTCCAGTCAGGTAACTTCTAAATATTTTGCCTGCTGTGATTTCCTACCCTCTTTAATTTCTGTATTCTCTGGCTCAGGGCCAGTGACTGCTGGCAGCTGTGGGGCGAGACCCTTGGGCACACAGCTTTCCCTGGGCATGGTGATAAGAGAAGCTGGCAAAAATCGGGAGGCCATGTAGCCAACTCAGGGGGGAGGGCCTTGCCAGCCATTGGCCCATGAGCCTCTGCATGTAGCCATATTTTTCCCACTAAGGCCTGGGGTGCTCAGACACCCTCCCTTGGGTTTCCTAGCCTGAGAGGAAGGCCAAGGTGGCTGCAGTGGTGACAGAAGTGGCTGATACAGCAAGGTCGACTCTGCTGCCAGTGCCAGGATGAAGGAGCTGCCACTTGACATCGCTGCAGCAGGCACAGCGGGCATGCACCACCTCTGTTTCAGAGATGTGGGGCTCAACAGCAGGTTAAAATCCAGAGTCCTTTTCAGAGTGACTCTGCATTCCAGGGTGGCAGGCGGCCAGGGACGAGGAGGACTTAGGGCAAACTGCCCCCCCCCACCCCCCCCCCCACCCCCGAGGTACCCTGTGGGTGTCATGCCCGAGACCATGGAGCCACAACAAGGCAGGTGGGCGGTGCCGAGGTAGTACTCACCTCAAAGCACAGTTTCAAAAATCTATTAAAACTACTGTGGTGCTAATAAAGAATTGTAAGATATATTCGTGTATTTTGGCAAACCTATAACAAAAAATGTGCCTTAGGAACCTGACAAAATGTCTGTTCCTTGTTCCAAACAGCATTTAATGTGGTTATTACAGAATATTAATAATTAATCTATTATATACCATCATTTTAAATAAAATTGACAGTATCCCAAAGGTAAGTTAAAATTTGTTTTTATGCATTTTTTGTATCTTCTATAAATTCATGCATGCAAGCATGCATCCCAATTATTGTGTTTAAAAACAACCCCTCTATGGGAAATAGTACATGTGAATTAGATCACGCGCATATTCTTTTGAGCTTCCCCCTGCTTCAGCACAGATAATTTAGTTGTGTGGTGTGGATGATGTTTTAAAATGCTGAAAATTTAAACCTTAATTTGGAGTCAGTATTATATCTCAGAGCTCACAATTGCTTAAGATTGTTTGACCCCCAGATGCTATTAATTCTCAAATTTGCAATTGCTTATGCATATACAACTTATAAGAAAAATCGTAATCCTTTTAAGAAGGCTGTTTTTAGACATTTAATAAACTGTTCTGGATTGCCTAGACATCTTAAAACAATGCCATGCTAGATTTACCTCTCAGGCAATCTATAGGCCCTACATATAAGATAGGTTAGATATATAATCTCGTTCTTTATATATTCAAAACAGTTGTGATTTAAGATAATATTTTAATATTCATGGAAATTGTGCATGTCAATTTCTTTGCCATTAGCGTCCTCAGTTACTACTTGTTTCCACATAATAGTGTTAATTCTGGAGAACTTATACTTAATAAATTGCTGCAAATAAATACTGTCATTTCTAAGTTAATGAATAAATAAATTATGCACCTGTGACTATTAACAACTTTTCAAGTTTTCTAGTTACAACCGCTCTTTCAGAGAAACAATTGAAAGTGCTATTAGTCACTGCCCATGTTACATGAATACTGACTATAACAGTCAAGCATTTGAGATATTTTGTCAACAAATTATTAATTCTCAAGGACAAGGTATTGCAGAACTTTAAAACTTTAACTTTTTAAAAGACAAAGAAGGGAAATTATCCCCATGCATATTATTTAGTGCATTCCCATGCACATTATTTAAATCATACTTTTATTTTAGAATTTTGAAATTTGGATGTCAAAGAACTTAATAAATGCCTTATAGTATCTTAAAAGGATCTACTTATAGGCATATGGCTTGATTCTGAACAGCTACCTTATTAGGGAAAGGAAAAACATATGATCTCTCCACAGAACGCTGCAGAAGCATGATGGCTAATTTGTGTGACAAGCTGGCAGGTGAGTTGGCTCAGTGCCCTGACTAATGTGACAAGGAAGCTAAATTGGGTACATGTTTTCGACCCATCCTTGTTTACCATTTATTTCAGTTTGGACTAGTGAAGCTGCCTTGCTTCAAGCTTTTTAACTTTATGGCAAAAAGAACATCAGAGACTGCAAATTCTGACTTAGAAAGATCAGTCCTATAATATAGTCATAATGATTTTTCTCTTTTCTCCATTGTGACCATTTATTCTAACTCAATCTTAGACTGGTCTAGTAATAATTCCAATATTAGAGATTCATATTGAAGATAGCTAAAATTCTTAATTATCTAGAAAAGTTAATTTGGAGCTCAGACTCCAATTCCAGAGAATCTCTGGCCTTTCTGCTAATTCTCAAAGCCAGCTCCCTCACACCTGGAGCTCAAAGCCTGAGCTTGGTTGTTGCTAATTTGCAACTGAATGGAGTACCTGGACTTCTTCAAAGAAGTTTTATACTTTTGTCTTTCACAGTCACACCTTTGTTTTTCAAGCAGGTCAGTTAATGCAGTTAAGCCTGTCTGCAACAGATGTAAAACCTGGCCTCCAACAACGCAGGTGGCAGTTATTATTATTGTTCATCAAGAAGAATTCTAAATACATATTGTGGCTTTGGTCTGCTTTGGGAATATGGTGTGCGATGAGGCCCTGACAGTCAGTTGAAGGGCAACCAGATCACGTAATCATACCAATCTAATACAGGGGTACATGCCAAAAGGCCGTGGTTGTTGATAAGACACCACAGTGCCATGTTTGTGTAAATTATTACACATACAACTGCATGTAGCCCCCTATGATGGAATTGGATGGTTCGGGAGGATCTGAGATCCCAAGACAGGCAGAGCTGCCAGCCACCATAATTCCAAGGCATGACTTCAGAGCATAAATAAATTTTATGCCTCATTCCAGTTTTATTTAATATTATTTAAAGGGGGGGAAATATTACCTCCTTCCGGCCTAGCAAGACTGGCTGAGACCAACTGCCCCTGAGGCAATTCCACCTGCTGTGTTGCTTCTCATCCCTCTCTTTTGATATGCCACTACCTGCCACCTGCCTGAGGCTGAATCACTTCTCCAAGATCTTCCAGAGTTAACAAGGATCTGTGATTTTCCTGGGTTCTTAATAAAAGGCTGATCTGACAACTTCGAAGGAACCTTTTGTGGCTGGGAATGGGCCTCCCCTCTTCTTTATAAAGCGTGTTTGCCTACATTAAAGTTGAGTCTTGATCAGAATTCAGTCTTGACTCCATTTCATTCTTTACCCGCCTAGATTCCCTCTTTTCTTTCAGTTTCAAAATGCATCCCAGGCTAGAACCCAGACATGAGAGCCGCAAGCCGGCCCCAACAGTGGGAGACTTCAACACCCCACTGTCACTAATGGACAGGTCATTGAACCAGAATCTAAACAATAGACACAGTGAAACTAAAAGAGGTTATGAAACAAATGGATTTAACAGATGCCCACTGAACATTTCACCATCCATTTGCCTAAGAATTTCACTAATTCATTGTTTTTAATAGCTGAGTAGTACTCCATTGTGTAAATGCACCACATTTTCTGTGTCCATTCCTCTGTTGAGGGACATCGGGGTTCTTTCCAGCTTCTAGCTATTATAAATAAGGCTGTTATGAACATAGTGGAGCATGTGCCTTTATTACAAGTTGGAACATCTACTGAGTATATGCCCAGGATAGGTATTGCTGGATCTTCCTGTCCATGTCCAATTTTCTGAGGAACCACCAGGATGATTTCCAGAGTGGTTTTACCAGATTACAATCTCACCAACAATGGAGGAATGTTCCTCTTTCTCCACATCCTCGCCAGCATCTGCTGTCACCTGAATTTTTGAACTTAGCCATTCTAACTGGTGTGAGGAGGAATCTCAGGGTTGTTTTGATTTGCATTTCCCTGATGATTAAGGATGTTGAACACTTTTTCAGGTGCTTCTCAGCAATTCAGTATTCCTCAGTTGAGAATTCTTTATTTGGCTCTGTACCCCATTTTTTACTAGGGTTATATGATTTTCTGGAGTCCAGTTTCTTGAGTTCTTTGTATATATTGGATATTAGTCCCCCATCTGATTTAGGATTGGTAAAAATCATTTCCCAATCTGTTGGTGGCCTTTTTGTCTTATTGACTAGTGTCTTTTGCCTTACAGAAGCTTTGCAATTTTATGAGGTCCCATTTGTTGATTCTCGATATTACAACACAAACCATTGATATTCTGTTCAGGATTTTTTTATCCTAGTTCCCATATCTTCAAGGCATTTCCACACTGTCTCCTTTATAAGTTTCAGTGTCTTTGGTTTTATGTGGAATTCATTGATCCACTTAGAATTGAGCTTTGTACAAGGAAATAAGAATGGATAAATTCACATTCTTCTGTATGATAACTGCCAGTTGTGCCAGCACCATTTGTTGAAAATGCTGTCTTATTCCAATGGATGGTTTTAGTTCCTTTGTCAAAGATCAAGCGACCATAGGTGTGTGGGTTCCTTTCTGGATCTTTAATTCTATTCCATAGATCTACCTGTCTGTCACTGTACCAGTACCATGCATTTTTTATCACAATTGCTCTGTAGTACAGCTTGAGGACAGGCATGGTGATTCCACCATATGTTGTTTTATTGTTGAGAATAATTTTTGCTATCCTAGGTTTTTTGTTATTCCAGATGAATTTGCAAATTGCCATTTCTAACTTGGTGAAGAATTGAGTTGGAATTTCCATGGGGATTGCATTGAAACTGTAGATTGCTTTCATCAGGATAGCAATTTTTTTTTTCTATACTAATTCTGCCAATCCAGGAGCATGGGAGATCTTTCTTTCTTCTGAGATCTTCTTCAATTTCTTTCTTCAGAGACTTGAAGTTTGTATCATACAGATCTTTCCCTTCCTTAGTTAGATTCACACCCAGATATTTTATATTATTTAGGACTGCTGTAAAGGGTGCTGTCTCCCTAATTTCTTTCTCAGCCTGTTTATCTTTGTATAGAGAAAGACCACTGATTTTTTTTTTTTTTAGTTAATTTTATATCCAGCTACTGCATAGAAGCTGTTTATCAGGTTTAGAAGTTCTCTGGTGGAATTTTTGGGGTCACTTATAGATATGATCATATCATCTCCAAATAGTGATGTTTTGACTTCTTGTTTTCCAATTTATATCCCCTTGATCTACTTCTGTTTTCCAATTGCTCTGGCTAGGATTTCAAATCACCAACCATGTGATTTTTTTTTTTTTTTTTTTTTTTTTTTTTTTTTTTTTGTCTTCTCAGATCCAGTTTCTCTGCTCAGGAACAGCAATTTCCATGGTTCTATTTACTTCCTCATACTTCCAGAATTCACTTTCTTGTTTCTCTTTCACTTTTGTCACTGCCACGTGTCCTTTGGGGGTACTGGCTGGCACTTAAGTATATAGCATTGGGACTTCTCTGGACAGGGGAACTAGCTAGCAGTTTGAGATTATCTGCTAGCCTCCTGGTTCTTCCCACATTCATCCTTGCTGATTCATTCCATGACCGAGAACCCCGCAACCCCCATCCCTGCCTTCCCCACAAGAGTTTAAAAATTCTGCAAGCAGCTGCGCAGGAGAAACAATAGGGACCTCCCAGCATCTCTGATAGGGCCGATTCTGACAGGGTCACTAGTCTTGAGTGTGCCAACCCTGCTATGTAATACATCAAGACAATGCGGAGAGGTCGGGATCAAGTATGACACCCCATCCTCACGAGGGCAGGTCGCCCAGGCTTTGGGGACTCTGGGGAGCGCAGGTTCCGGGTGTACCTTCCTTCCTGCTTTATATGTATCAAAAGATGGCCTAGTCGGCCATCACTGCAAAGAGAGGCCCATTGGACTTGCAAACTTTATATGCCCCAGTACAGGGGAACACCAGGACCAAAACGGGTTAGTGGGTGGGTAGGGGATTGGGGGTGGGTGGGTATGGGGAACATTTGGGATAGCATTGAAAATGTAAACGAGGAAAATGCCTAATTTAAAAAAATGTGTAGCCCAGACTGGCCTCGAACTCGTGATCCTCCTGCCTTTGCCTCCTTCAGCAAATCCTATCTGCTATATTGAATAGATAGGAAGAAAGTGGGCAGCCTTGTCTAGTCCCTGATTTTAGTGGGATTGGTTTTAGTTTCTCTCCATTTAGTTTGATGTTGACTACTGGTTTGCTATATATTGCTTTTATTATGTTTAAATATGGACCTTGAATTCCTGATCTTTCCATGACTTTTATTATGAATGGGTGTTGGATTTCGTCAAATGATTTCTCAGCATCTAAGGAGATGATCATGCGGTTTTTGTTTTTGAGTTTGCTTATATAGTGGATTACGTTGATGTGTTTCCTTATATTAAACCATCCCTGCATCCCTGGGATGAAGCCTACTTGATCATTATTGATGATCTTTGTGATATGTTCTTGGATTCGGTTTGCATGGACTTTATTGAATATTTTTGCATCTATATTCATAAGGGAAATTGGTCTGAAGTCCTCTATTTTGTTGGGACTTTATATGGTTTAGGTATCAGAGTAATTGTGGCTTCTATAGAATGAATTGAATATCGTACCTTCTGTTTCTATTTTGTGAAATAGGTTGAGGACAGTTGGAATTAGTTCTTTTTTGAAGGTCTGATTGATAGAACTCTGCACTAAACCCATGTGGGCGGTCCTGGGCATTATTTGGTTGGGAGACTATTAGTGACTGCTTCTATTTCTTTAGGGGATATGGGGCTGTTTAGATCTTTATTCTGATCTGGATTTAACTTTGGTACCTGATTTCTGTCTAGAAAATTGTCCATTTTGTCCAGGTTTTCCAGTTTTGTTTAGAATAGCCTTTTGTAGTAGGATCTGATGATGCCTAGGATTTCCTCAGGTTCTGGTCTTATGTCTCCCTTTTCATTTCTGATTTTGTTAATTAGGATACTGTCGTATCTTATATCTTGGGTATCCTAAGTTTCTAGGCTAATATCCATTTATCAGTGAGTACATATTGTGCAAGTTCCTTTTTGATTGGGTTACCTCACTCAGGATTATACCCTCCAGGTCCATCCATTTGCCTAGGAATTTCATAAATTCATTTTTTTAATAGCTGAGTAGTACTCCATTGTGTAAATATACCACATTTTCTGTATCCATTCCTCTGTTGAGGGGCATCTGGGTTCTTTCCAGCTTCTGGCTATTATAAACAAGGCTGCTATGAACATAGTGGAGCATGTGTTCTTCTTACCGGTTGGGACATCTTCTGGATATATGCCCAGGAGAGGTATTGCTGGATCCTCCTGTAGTACTATGTCCAATTTCTGAGGAACCGCCAGACTGATTTAGGATACCCAAGATATAAGATACAACTTGCCAAAGGCATGAAATTCAAGAAGAACGAAGACCAAATTGTGTACACTTTACCCTTTCCTAGAAATGGGAACAAAACCCCCATGGAAAGAGTTACAGAGGAAGAATTTGGAGCTGTGACGAAAGGATGGACCATCTAGTGACTGCCATATGCAGGGATCCATCCCATAATCAGCTTCCAAATGCTGACACCATTGCATACACTAGCAAGATTTTGCTGAAAGGACCCAGATATAGCTCTCTCTTGTGAGACTATGCCGGGGCCTAGCAAACACAGAAGTGGATGATCATAGTCAGCTATTGGATGGGTCACACGGCCCCCAGTGGAGGATCTAGAGAAATTACCCAAGGAGCTAAAGGGAACTGCAACCCTATAGGTTGAACAACAATATGAACTAACCAGTACCCCGGAGCTCTATTCTTTAGCTTTATATGTATCAAAAGATGGCCTAGTCGGCCATCACTGCAAAGAGAGGCCCATTGGATTTGCAAACTTTATATGCCCCAGTACAGGGGAACACCAGGACCAAAACGGGTTAGTGGGTGGGTAGGGGATTGGGGGTGGGTGGGTATGGGGAACATTTGGGATAGCATTGAAAATGTAAACGAGGAAAATACCTAATTTAAAAAAATGTGTAGCCCAGACTGGCCTCGAACTCGTGATCCTCCTGCCTTTGCCTCCTTCAGCAAATCCTATCTGCGTGCACCACTACAGGCATAACAACAGATCCTGAAGAAATCCAAAACACCATCAGATCCTTCTACAAAAGGCTATACACAACAAAACTGGAAAACCTGGGCGAAATGGACAAATTTCTCGACAGATACCAGGTACCAAAGTTGAATCAGGATCAAGCTACTCAGCTATTAAGAAACAAAGTCATCCTGAGTTTTTCAGGCAAATGGGTGTAACTCGGAAATATCATTCTGAGTAAGGTAACTCAGAACCAAAAGGGCATGCATGGTATATACTCATTAATAAGTGGATATTAGCCAAAAAAGTGCAGAACACCCAGTATACATTCCGCAGAACTTAAAAAGGTTATCAAGCCACAAGGCCCAAGTGAGGACACCTCAATCCCACTTGGAAGGGAGAAGAAAGAAATCACAGGGTGGGGGTGGGGTGGGGGGAGGGTCTCAAGTGGGGAAGGGGACCAGGAGTACTAGAGAGGAACATGATCAGGTATTGGGTAGAGAAAAAAAAAACTGAAGCCCTGAGGGCCAGCAGAAAAAATGAAAACAGGCAACCTATGGAGGTATGACATTGGGGGACCCTCCAGAATGTACCAGAGCCCTGGGAGGTGAGAGACTCTCAGGACTCAAATGGAGGTACCTTAGATGAAATGACCTACAGTGGGGAGTAGGAACTTGTAGATGGGGAGTAGGAACTTGTAGAACCCACATCCAGTAGAAAGATAAGGAAGGCATCAAGTGAGTGATGGGATTGCCATCCCACATCAAAAGCTCTGACCCAGAACTATTCCTGTCAAAAAGACCTTCAGGAACAAAAACAGAGAAGTCCTGATGGAAATGATGTACAGTGAAAGGATCAAGGTGGGGCCCAGCTTTGGGAAAGGCCCCAAGGCCTTACACTACTACTGAGGCTATGGAGTGCTCACAAAATGGGGCCTATCATGACTGTACTCCGAATGACCCAAAAAGCAGCTGGAAGAGTCAGGTGCAGATATTTACACCCAACCAATGGACAGAAGCTGCTGATCCCTCTGTTTCAATGAGGGAAAAGCTGGAAGAAGCTGAGGAGGAGGGCAACCCTGTATGAGGACCGGCAGTCTCATTTAACCTGGATCTCCAAGACCTCTCTGACACTGAGCCACCAACCAGGCAGAATATACCAGCTGACATGATGCCCCAAACACATATACAGCAGAGGACTGCCAGGTCTGGGTTTAGTCAGAGTAGATGCACCAAACCCTCAAGAGACTGGAGGCCACAGACAGTCTCTTGGGGAGGTCTGGTGAGGTGGGTGGTGAAGACAATTTTGTGGAAATGGTGGGCAGTGGTATGGGATGTGGAACAGTCGGAGGGTTGACCTGGAGGGGTATAACACCTGGAGTATGAAGAAAAGATTAAATAAATCAAAAAAGCTAAATAAATAAATAAATAAATAAATAAATAAATAAATTCTGAATGAACACTGGCCTTTAAAGAAAGTTTCTTTCTTTTGAGTATATCCTCTCTCTCTCTCTCTTTCTCTCTCTCTCTCTCTCTCTCTCTCTCTCTCTCTCTCTCTCTCTCTCTCTCTCTTTTCTCCTCTTCCTTTTCTTCCTATTTCTCACTTGCTGCTTTGCTCCAGAATATTTCTCAACAGTCACCTATTATTCTACCTGTGTTTACAAGGGAGTGAGTCTCTGCCTCTTTAAGGTATCTAGGGGAGTTTTTTTTTTTTTTTTTTTTTTTTTTTTTTTTTTTTTCCTACAGAATTAAAATGATAGTATTGGCCTGGAAATTACCCAATGCTTGTTTTGTAGTGTGTGGCACTTTCCTGATACTTCCAGAGGAGTTCCTATTGATTGAAAATTTTGTGTCTGTGTATCAGAGGGAGAAAAATAAATGGAGAAAGAGAGGATAAGGTGGGAGTACTCATTGTTTTTTAATTGCTGAGAAATAATCTATGCATTAGACACACCAGTGCTTTGGTCATTTCCCAGATAAACACCTGCTTTTAGCTAACAACAATTACAAACAAATATATTAAAAATATGTAAGTGTATTTTTGTGACAATATGTTTTCCATTGATTTAATTATCAGGAATAGTATTTTTCAGTCCTATACTTAATTTGTGTAGCCCCTAGATATGATTCCCTGAAATATGTGTACTTGGGCTTTTGAAATATTTTGAGATAGCTATCCAGGCTCTATTCTAATCTATCAGAACAATGTATGTCAGTTATAATAAGTATATAATATCCCTAATAAATTACTGAATAATATATAGATATACCAAGGCATCAAACTTTAGCCCTTAGAGATGCCCAGACAAAGATAGCTGATAATAAATAGCTCTGAAAAGATAGTTAATAAAATTTATATTTGTCAACTTTGGTGAAGTAAAACCCCTCTGCACAGATATTACTTTTATGTTAGGGAATAGAGGTCCTAACTGTCACAGGAACAGATTTATATAGTTTGTCAAGAATTCTTTACATGATTACAGAAGAGGTCGAATATACATGACATAGTCTTTAGTTGAATTGAACTTTTATAAAGAGAAATTTGACAAAAAATAATATTTACTCTATGGGTGTTTTCAAAAAATAGAATGGTTTGTATGGAACAAGTTAGTATTGGAAGGATTAGAAGTTCCAAGTTATCCTTGGTTACATACTAAGTTGGAGCCAGCCTAGGCTATATGACAACCTGTCTGAAAATAGGAAAATTACTGGAACCAGTAGTTTACCAGTACTTTGGAGACTGAATCATGAGCAATATCAGAAGTACAAGGACTATCAGTGCCAGAAAGTATAAACAGAATTTCCCCAAACAAAAATAATTTAAGAGTTATACTTAGGGGCTTGATTATGTTGCCAGGGAATAAAAGCACTGAGATGAGAGTGGTCAGTAATGAGGAGTGAGTATTGCTCTTGCAGAGGGCTCACGTTGGGTAGCTCACAGTCACCTTCAGCTTGAGCTTCAGGAGGCCTCTGGCACCTGTGGGCATGTGCATTTACTTACATACGTATGTACGTACCAACACACACACACACACACACACACACACACACACACACACACACAAACTTAAATAATATGGAAAAGTACTTTGTTTTATCTATCAGTTTAAAGGAAGTTTGAGTTGAATGTACTTAAAAGAGGTGCCTCATAACCAAAGTATGAAATCTGCTAGTCTTCCACAAGTTAGGTGACTAAGAGCCACTAGTCAAATAAATTACATCCTAGACATGGGCAGCCATGAGGTCCACTGGATAACTGTGGATAGAGATCGATGGTAGAACTATTAGATTATGTAAGGGGAGGCTTAAATAAAAATGAGAGATTCACAGTCTCATGTGATATAAGCTGGCTTTAGTTTGTGTGTTGGTATTATATAGTATTATAATCCTTACTTGCTTTCGAGATATATTCCATATAGTTCAGACTGTCCTTTATCTCACTTAATAGCAGAATATGACTATGAACCACTGATCCTCCTGCTTTCACTTTCCAGAACAGCTAGGATTAAAGAGAGGTACCAGCATGCCCTACTTGATGCAGTGTTAGAGATCAAATCCAAGGCTTCATGCATGAGAATAAAGTACTCTACCAATTCTACTTCTGTAGCTGCAAGCCTTCCTGTTATGGATAAGTCCAAGACAACATTTCTTATCCTTAACACATCATGCCTATGGCTGTATACATTAAAGCCCTCTGCTGTCTTATTTAATAGCAACTTCACACAAGTCAGAGCTATTTGAGAATATTGAATTTCAATTGAGAAAATAACCCCACCAAACTTTTTCCTGGAAAAGTTTTTGTTGAATTTTATTAATTAATGATTGCTATGGAAGGATATACCAGTTGGCAGTATCAGCTCTGGACTGTTGGTACTGGATGCTATAAAAAAAGTAGGCTGATCAAAACATGGGGAATATGCCAGTATGCAATTTTCCTACATGTCCTCTACTTCAGATCTTACCTGCTCCAAATTCCAGTCTAGGGTTTCTGGTGTGACTTTTATGTATGATGAATTACAAACTGAATTATGAACCAAACCATTTTCTCTCCCTGTTGATGTTGTTCATGATGTCTTATCACCTAAATACAATACCTAACTAAGGCAAGTTAGTATGCCAATGTAGCTCATATGGAATACCAAGTACTGGATGTTCACAGTGGGCCAGATAGAGCATAGAAATAATGAACTTTGCTGGTCATGATAATGCATATCTACTATCTATGTACCTGAAAGACAGGAGGATGAGTGTAAGTTCAATGCAATGCTGAGCTACATAGGAAGGTTTTGAGTCCAAAACAAAACAAAACAAAAACAATAACAAAAACATAGAAACACAAAATGGAAGGTTAATGAGACGCTAAACAAATAAAGCACTTGCTAAGCAAGTGTGATGGCCTTCATTCCATTCTCAGAACATACATGAATGTAAAGAGGGAACTGCATTCAGCAAAGTGATGCTCTGACTTCCACATGTGCTCGAGATCACATATGCTACCACATAATAATAATAGCAATAATAATAAATAATAATAATAATATATTTTTAAAATGAAAAGAAAAATTTATTCAGTCATATTATATTAGGCTTATTTAAAAAAAAAACTAGCACTGAGGAAGAGAAAATGGAGTAGTATTGAAAGTTTGAGGCAAGCATGAACTACATTAAGAAGGTTAGCACCTTATAACTTTCTGTAGTTATCCTGGCCAAAACAAGGTACATGAAAGTTTATTTTACACACAAATTCAGACTATAGTCCGTCACTGTTGGGGCATCAGTGCAACAGGAAGTAGAAGAAACTTGACACAAGTCAAGAGTAGAGATCAAGGAATTGATGTATGTATGCTTACTAGAGCTTAATTTGCTTTCTTTATTCTCATACACTCCAGAATCCCCATCGTAGATAACGTTGCCACAACAAGGGAAGTTCTTCCCGTATAAATTAAAAGTAATCAAGATGCAGGCCCACAACCATGCTCACAGACTAAGTAGTATAGACAATCCTTCATTCAGATTTCCCTCCCAGGCAATTCTATATTGTGTTAAGTATATAACATTAACCATCACAGCTTCATTCATTGTTAACCTGTCACATAGACACATCACATTATGTTTTAGACATAACCTACCAACCCTTATTTCCAAAGTTCTCTGTGTGTTTAATAATGCAAAATACAGTCCAACTTTAAAAGTCCTCATAGTCTTTAAAAACTTTACCACATCAAAAAATGTATTGTGATATCCTGTAGAAAATTATGTTATTGCTATGCATGATAGAATAATGTAAAAATTCTTATCCCAAAATAAAAATAAGTATCTAGGAATAGCAAGTGATGATTATACAAAAAGCCAAAATCACGCAGAGAAATGAAATCCTCCAGTTCTGGGGCTTTTCATGGAGAAATCAGCTTTGGTGTCCCAATCCCTCTACATATGCTATCTTCAGCACACACAGATTTTCTCAGCATTGGAACTGATTCCATTTCTTACCTCCAGATGTCCTTGTCCAGATATTAGATCATGTCCCATCATCCTGGCATTTCTAATACTCTGGAATCTCTACAGTAGCTTAAACTTTACCTTCATAACTTCATGCAACATCCTCTTGGGGCTTCTTTGCCAGGATTCAAACTCTGTCACACAGCTCTTGGCCTCAGCTGTTCTTAAAGACTCTCTTAGTATTGCATCTTTCATATATTAAATTTAGAAAAAATGTAGACATTGCCACCAAATTTCATGACTGGCCCAAGCGGCAACCTAGTTTCATTGGACCATAGCTGTATCATCTTCTCTGTGCTGACCATTAGGAAACACTATCCTATGGGCAGGTCATCTTTGTCTTAAATGGTACCAATCTCTTATATTGACAGCTGCTTTATTGTCTGTATTCTGCTTGTCCTAAACTTGAAGCTTTCCTAGCTACCTTTATTTCAGAAACTAAATTAATTAATTTTCTTCAAATCCAAGCTCTGTCTCAGGTCCACCAGATAGATACAGGCAGAGTAAGCCAGATTCTTGGCCAAAATATCATAGAAGTAAACCTTAGCCTTATTCTGGATAAGAGTCTATTTTCCCTTGAAATATCTTGAGCTGGTTCCCAATGTCTGCATTTCTCTCAACATTCCTATCTTTCAAACTCACATTATGACAATCTGTAACATTTCTTTAAAAGCATTCAATGGCTTTTCTACCAAAAAGTGCCAAATTCTTCCACATCCTTAGCACAAAACAGTAACAAAAGCCTCATAGCCACATAGTCAGCTTTAATGCTTTAAGTCATTCTTCTCTGATTGTGAGTATGGATATAATATGACTATAGTAATTTTCCTACTTTAACCCTTTTAACTTTTTTAGGTTTGAAGTTGGTCCATAGAGTTGTGAGTTTATAATATTCTCTTAAAACTTTTTAAAGATTTTTCACACAAAATGAAGATGTTTTATTTCCTTTTTTAATTTTATTACATTTAATTAAAATATAATTACATCTCTCCCCCTTTTACCTTTAATCCCTCCAGTCTCTTCCATGTTACCACTCACTCTCAAATTCGAGTATTTTTTTCTTGGATTATTATTGTTATACACACACACACACACACACACACACACACACACAATGCTTAATCCAGGTTTATGTTTTGTATTTATGTGGTTTCAGGACTGATGACTTTATATTGGTCAAACAATCACGGGTCTTAGAGAGATCAATGCTCCTTTTCTCCCTAGTCATTATCTACCTGTAATACGTTTTCTGTGGTTGGGAACACTGAAATTTTTCTTCTTCCACATTAACATGTTTATTGATACTTTTATTATTCATGATTTGGTTAAGCAGACATTACTAGGAGAGGTGGTCTCATGGCAGAAGTCCTGAAATTCTGACTCATACTGCATGCAGGAGTTGTGCTATTATATCAGTTGAGGCTAGGCTTCGCATGATATCTTGATCTTTGCATTATGCCCAGTGTGGATTTCTGTAACAGGTTCCATTTATGGTAAAGAGAAATTTCTTAGATGAGGGTGAGAAGTACACTTCTAATACAATACTGGATTTTCTTCCTGTTGTGTGGACCCTGTGTTCAATTAGATAGCTGCTTAAAATCTTTTAATCTAGATTTATTTAGCTATAATTTAACATATAATAGTCCCAGTTACCAGATCTATACTTTTTCACTAAGTATGTTATCTTTTGTAATCATATCTAAAGTTAATGTATCTGAAAAGTTTGACCATGTTTCATCAGCACTAGTATCATTGGCGAATGTAAAACATACAGAGTTCCCAAAGCTTTTTAATCATTCCCAATTCTAAGATATGCTAATTTTAGTTTTAAACAAATTCAACATATATATTTTTGATATGAACTTCATTTTACAAAGTTCCATTTCAAGGTCTTGTGGCTTTCTGATTAAAAATATGAACATAGCTGTTAAAAAACATAAAATGTATGCACAATGAAATGTTTTGTCCACCGACATCCAAATTCTCTCAATATGTCTTACATTTTCTAGCCTCCATTCTCCATTTAATGTTGCCTTAACTCAAGGGGATTAATGATAAACACCTTCTTTCTCAAAGATTTTTTTTCCAAATTCAATAAAATAAAATAAAAGCCAAGTCAGATTAAAATAATTCATTTCTGTTTGCTGGAAAACTCAAGTTGATCATGCTGTGCTTTAAACTATTTTGAGAATTTGATATGCTCTCTACTTTACAGTGTTTGACTCACATCTTAAGTGTACCCTGAGAAGATAAGATGTTCTGGTAAATAATTTTATAATATTCAGTCAAGTTTCTACAAATCCAAAGTAACCAAAATATCTTTAGAAATCTCCAACCCTTGAAAAAACATATTATCTTGCAGATTTTGGAGTATATACACCTGTACTGGCTAGTTTTGTGTCAACTTGACACAGCTGGGGTTATCACAGAGAAAGGAGCTTCAGTTGAGGAAATGCCTCCATGAGATCCAACTGTAAGGCATGTTCTCAATTAATGAACAAGGGGGGAAGCCCCCTTGTGGGTGGGACCATCTCTGGGCTGGTAGTCTTGGGTTCTATAAGAGAGCAGGCTGAGCAAGCCAGGGGAAGCAAGCCAGTAAAGAACATCCCTCCATCGCTTCTGCATCAGCTCCTGCTTCCTGACCTGTTTGAGTTCCAGTCTTGACCTCCTTGTTGATGTAAGCCAATAAATCCCTTCTTCCCCAAATTGCTTCATGGTCATGATGTTCTGTCCAGGAATAAAAACCCTGACTAAGACAACACCCTATCCTGTTACATATATTATGCTATTTTTTCTAAGCCCAGTTTAGAGAGATAATTATGTCTGACAGAAAATAAAGCTCATTAATTTGGACAAAGAGTTTCAATAACAGAATTTACTCTAATTTTGGAGGGTTAACATGGTGAGTCAAAAAATGAGATGAACTGCCTTATTGTTGCTGCTCTAAGAACTTAAGAGGTTTTTTTTTTTTGCAATGATGATTTGTGGGAATTTAAAATGGTATACATAACTACATGTGTATT
Source organism: Mus musculus (assembly GCF_000001635.26). Lineage (NCBI taxonomy): Eukaryota > Metazoa > Chordata > Mammalia > Rodentia > Muridae > Mus > Mus musculus. Next base: position 123,623,541 of record NC_000086.7, read on the forward strand.
GTGTGTGTGTGTGAGAGAGAGATTAGGATAAAGTAATTTCTATTATTATTATTATTATTATTAACAATTTTTCATACAATATATTTTGAGCATGTGTCCCATCCCTGAATACCTCCCAGACTTTTTACAACCATCATACCCACCCAATTTAATGTTCTTTCTCTCTCTTTCTCTCTCTTTTTCTTTCTCTCTCTAAATGAAAAAAGCAAAAAAGCCTGAATCAACAACAACAAAAAATCATGAAATCAAAAAGCCTCAGAAAATCACACACACACAAACACAAAACACACACACATATACAGAGAGAGAGAGAGAGAGAGAGAGAGAGAGAGAGAGAGAGAGAGAGAGAGAGAGAGAAAGAGGGAGAGAAAGCCAAAACAAACAACATCAAAGAAGTCCACAAAAATAACATGTGTTCGCCAACTCTCTGTAGGCATATAGTCAACTCTGGAATGTGGTTGACATGCCCAGAAATATTCCATCAGAAAAAAAAAAGTTCTTTCATATGCCTGAGTGTCTCAATTGAGAACAGAGTCTATGTCCATTTCCCCATCTAAGTGTTGGGATCTCATCTATCTTGAACTTGTGCAGGTTTCCTTTGTGCTACACAGTCTTGTGAATTCTTATGATCAACACCATTTTGTCTGGAAGACAATGAAGAGGAAATCATATTTTTATGAAACTTAATAAATAAGTTTTCTCCACTTCAGAATAAGAACAAATTTGTTGTTAGATTTATAACTTCTGTCTTTTCTAAGAGACCATCTCTTTACAGATATGTGTTCATTCCAACTATGAAATAACTAATATAATAATGTAAACATTTACTTATCTTCCAATATTGGTAAATATTTACAATTCAACTGATTTGGTAAATCAATTCAAAACTGACATTACCAATTTGAAAATTAAATAACTGTTTATTAAAATTACTAAAGAGTAAAAATAAGTATGATTGCTATCAGAAAATATTGCCTTAATAAAATTAAGCATAAGTGAAGTAACAATTTTACTTAATATAGATTCTGTATCTCATATTCATCAATACTATTTTAAGATATTATAGTGTTATGCATCTAGAATTAGATGACATGCTGAATTTCAGTGCCTGAAATAATAATTAGAGATGGTAGATGACTGGAAGGAAACTGGACTTGATTTTTATACTGATTGTGTTTTTATAATACTAATATTTAAATCCATTGGTTACTACACTAAAGCTTTTTGAATCACTTTTTTTCAAATTTTAAAATCTTATGCTACCTCTTACACTACATAGCAAGGCATTATTCAACAGATTCTTACTTTGTTAAATTGTTCTTTGTGAATGACAATGATGTGTAAGAATATTAAAGTCATCAATATACTCACCAAATACCTACAATGTTTTAATATGTTGAAGGAATTTTTATATTCTGCATCTGTTAGAAAAATATCTTAATGTTCATTAGACACATCCCTGGAAGGAATTAGGGTAATTTTTTTTCTTTGAGCTAGGATATGGGTGAGTCATTCAGTAACAGCTAGAATTTCCTTTTACCATGAGCATTCTTGAATCTCGACTGTCCTGACCCATGGGACAATCGAACAGGGTCTGAGAAACTACCTGTGGAGAGATTGGGGGACAAGAAACACAAAGAATGGACAGCAAGACAAAAAAAAAAAAAAAAAAAAAAACAAAACAAACAAAAAAAAAAAACAAAAACAAAAACAAAAAACCTCATCAAGCTGACAAATTTTGTCTTTCCCAGGCAGGTTTTATACCCATAGAAACAGGAAATGGGGAGGGAAAATGATGCAAAATCACTTTGTTTCTGGGGGAATGCACCCGTTCCCCAAAGCAGGATATTGACTAGGTAAAAAATGTTCAGCAGGAGGAACAGAACAGAGTGGGTTGCTAAGTACCTGTCCACACGATCTATGGCTATTTGTTCTTAACTGGGGCTAGTACTTTCCTACAGAGGCCTCAACTTTTCCCACAGAAATCTCAACTAAGATAGGACTTTTCCACCAAGGCCAAAACTTTGTAAGTAAGGACTCATGGCTGACAAGGCAGTTAACTTCACCCAGAGTCAGTCCCAACACTTGACTATAAATACTGCACCTGGAAATTAAAAATAATATTTATTTGCATGAGATGCAAGCATGAACATGTCTTGATTGGATTAACAACTTTTGGATTAGAATGGCTAGAAGATAAATACGAAAAGACAAATTAAAATTAAGTTAACTATTGGGTAAGTAAACCTAATTAATGTGCTTTATTGGCAAAACCAGAAACTAATATAGAGAAAACCGTCAAAGTTTCAACTTTAAGGTCAAAAGAGCTATGAAACAAGAACCTTTTTAAAAGTAGGGATGTGAAATTTTTAATTTCTTATTTGTTTAGTGTTGCATGAGACTGTAGGAAAGATAGTGACAATGGGATAGAAGTCAACGTAAGATTCAAACTCACCCAAAACATTAAAATAGACAGCATTTGCTAAATAAAAGTGTAATTTCACAACTTAGTGAGATATTTATTAGTAAAATACTATTTGAGACAGGCAAGAGCCATAGAGCTTCTGAGGCGGCTCCATCTTCGGCTCCAGACAACCTGTCACCTTCCTGGTGAGAGCACAGGGGTATGCCCGGCCCGAGAGGTTTGTGCCTCAGGCCCCAGCGGGAGCCTCTTTGGCTCCGGGACTCCGCAGAGGGCAGGCTGCACGGGTGAGGGTGTGGAATACAGAGGCCAGCCGTTTCTGGGACTGGCGAGAGCCAGAGAGCTTCTGAGGAGGCACCATCTTCGGCTCCAGACAACCGGCCACCTTCCTGGCCGAAGCAACACAGCTTCTGGGAAAGATCCTGTTTTGGGCCTTCATCTTCAGCCAGGAGGAGGTCCAAACACCAGATAACTGTGCACCTTCCCTGAAAGAGGAGAGCTTGCCTGCAGAGACTGCTCTGACCACTGAAACTCAGAGGAGAGCTAGTCTCCCACGTCTGCTGATAGAGGGTAACAAAATCAACAGAGGAACAATCTCTAAACAAAGACAACTATAACAACTAACTCCAGAGATTGCCACATGGCAAAAGGTAAATGTAAGAATCCTTCTAACAGAAACCAGGACCACTCACCATCATCAGAACCCAGAATGCCCACTTCGCCCAGTCCAGGGCACCCTAACACACCTGAAAAGGTAGTCCTGGATTTAAAAGCATATCTCATGATGATGGTAGAGGACATAAAGAAGGAATTTAATAACTCACTTAAAGAAATACAGGAGAACACTGCTAAAGAGTTACAAGTCCTTAAAAAAAAAACAGGAAAACACAACCAAACAGGTAGAAATCCTTATAGAAAAACAGGAAAACACATCCAAACAGATGATGGTAATGAAAAGAAGAAGAACGAAGACCAAAGTGTGGACACTTTACCCTTTCTTAGAAATGGGAACAAAACACCCATAGAAGGAGTTACAGAGACAAAATTTAGAGCTGTGACGAAAGGATGGACCATCTAGTGATTGCCATATGCAGGGATCCATCCCATAATCAGCTTCCAAAATCTGACACCATTGCATACACTAGCAAGATTTTACTGAAAGGACCCAGATATAGCTCTCTCTTCTGAGACTATGCCGGGGCCTAGCAAACACAGAAGTGGATGATCACAGTCAGCTATTGGATGGGTCACACGGCCCCCAATGGAGGAGCTAGAGAAATTACCCAAGGAGCTAAAGGGAACTGCAACCCTATAGGTGGAACAACAATATGAACTAACCAGTACCTGGGAGCTCTTGTCTTTAGCTGCATATGTATCAAAAGATGGGCTAGTCTGCCATCACTGCAAAGAGAGGCCCATTGGACTTGCAAACTTTGTATGCCCCAGTACAGGGGAACGCCAGGGCCAAAAAGGGGGAGTGAGTGGGTAGGGGATTGGGGGGGTGGGTATGGGGGAACCTTTGGGATAGCATTGAAAATGTAAACGAGGAAAATACCTAATAAAAAAAAAACAAAAAAAAATACTATTTGAAAGCATGTGGCAATGATAACACTCTAAAGCCCAACTAAAATGATAGCTTATCTTTGGAGTTATTAATAGTATGTCAAAATTGGCATGTCTTCCTTTGAGACACGGATGCATTTGATGAAATCATATTCTCTCTAAAATTTTCATAACATCATCACTGCTGACAAGTATGAAGAAAGCAATGACTTGACTAGCTATTGATTTTGAAGTAAGTTTGTATTTTATTTTAATTTATTTACATTCCAAGTACCCTACCTCCTGATCCCACCTTCTACACTTCTTCAACCCATTCTTCTTCCCCATTTTCTCTGAGAGGGTGTTCCACAAGCCACCCACCCCATCTCACCTCAACATATCCTACACCAGCATCCCTGATGCATCAAGTCTCTCCAGGATTTGGTCTATCCTTTCCTACTGGGCTGGAAAAGGCAGTGCTCTGCTACATATGTGCCAGGGGCCATGGACTAGCCCAAGTATGCTCTTTGGCTGGTGGCTTAGTCTCTCAGATCTTCCAGGGAGTTTGGGTTAATTGACACTCTTGGTAATCCTATGGGGTTGTCATCTTCTTCAGTTCCTTCAAACTTTTCCCTAACTCTTCTGTATGCGTCCAATGATTAGCTGTAATTATCTGCATCTGTTTCAGTCAGTTGCTGTTAGAGACACTAGGGGCCCTGTCTATCAATTGGAGGTGGTCTTTCCAGGTTCCATCTCCCCACTGTTGGGCATTTCAGCTAAGATCACCACCGAGTTCTGGGAGCCTCTCACATCCCAGGTCTCTGGGACTTTCTAGAGTTCCTAAGAGCTCCCCACCACCAGATTACAAGTCTGGTACCTGGATCAGACCCCTTGAAACTGGATTCTTGGATGATTTCAACTTACAAAGAATGTGTAGAGAATCAAATGTTTTCTCTGGAAGAGTACTGGCTATCACTCCTAACCACTGAGAAATCTCTCCAATTCAAGAATAGTATTTCTTTAAGACAAGATGTCTTTTCTAGAAGTCCTTAAATTGGAAATTATAGATAAAATTCTTTTGTAACGTGATGTTAAATGTCTGAGAATATGTTTCCATGTGTACCTCCAAATACTAGATTAATTTAAAATGTTAATTGTCACTAAAAATCATTAATAACTATTTTTAATTCCATTTTTCATGCAGGTTATTGAAGACTAAATAAATAGTCTGATGTTATGCTGGGCGTGGTTGTGCACGCCTTTAATCCCAGCACTCGGGAGGCAGAGGTGGGTGGATTTCTGAGTTCGAGGCCAGCCTGGTCTACAAAATGAGTTCTAGGACAGCCAGGGCTATACAGAGAAACTCTGTCTCAAAAAAAAAAAAAAAAAAAAAAAAAAAAAAAAAAAGAAAAAAGGAAAAAAAGAAGAAGAAGTAGTCTGATTTTATTGTGTGAATTGATGCATTTAGAATTAATGCAAAATATAACATATGGTTATTCCCACAATGAAGATATCCATAAGATATCTTATGTGATAAAATGTTCTAGCAGTGAAATATATTTTAACAGAGAGATCATTGGAAAGCCCTTAACTTGTGTCCTTTATTATCCAAAATAGGGTGTATTATGTGTATGTATGTATATATGTATGTATACATTGTATGTGTGTGTCTTTCTGTGAGTGTATTTGAACTTTGTGAGGGTGCGAAAAGAAAGCATTATGAGTCAAGCAGTCAAGGAAGGGAGGGTAGGGTGTCTCCTCTGGAGTTATACATCCCAGGATTTGGCTATATTTGAAGCCAGCAAACTCTAAAGATAGTCTTGCTAATATCCCCTTCTAAATTTGAGTCATATCTTTATACCCAGTGCCCAAATTGTTGCTGTATGAACAATATGTATGCTGTAAATTCAAACTCTGCCCTTGTGATTCAATAACAATCTCAGTTAACTACTAAGACATCTCTTTAGATACTCTTTTGTGAACACAGACAAATAATAAAATTCTTCTAGTTTTAGAGCTTTATGATAGCTATGAATTTCAACAAGATATCATAGGAACCTATTAATGATTAGGGGTTTGGCAAAGGTAAGTGCTTGATCATGGACCATTTTCCCCTTTGGTTAATGGCTCACATGTTGAATTATACCATATCAGAATATACATGAATATTTGTCTTAAGCACTACACAGAATAAGAAAATGAACAGAATAGGAAAGTGAATGGAAGATAGTTTTGACATTACTAATTAATTTACAAAATTATTTTAAGATGGAATTTAAAATGAGAGATAGTAATGGTTAGTGAAGTTGTTAAAAAATGAAATTTTTGTGGAGAAAATAATTTTCTACTCTAGATCTTTAGGATAGTCTGTTCCAAAAGGGGAAAATAACTGATATTGGTAAGACATAATTTTTATTTGCAGTATTCAGTAGGCTAATGCAGAAAAATCATACTTTCCAAGGAAATTTGAGCTATGTAGTGAGATCCTATGGCTTAATAAGTGTTCTATTAATACAACAAGATACCATCACCAGGAAAATATTGTAAAATGAAACCATTTAATCATGACTTACTTACAGTTTCAGAGATTTAGTTCATTCTTACTGTGGTGGGAGTGCAGTAGTATGTAGGCAGACATGTTAATTTAGCAGTAGCGAGAGAATCTTCAGGTAGAAATAAGAGAGAAACTCTGGTCTTGTAATGGACATTTTGAAATATCAAAATAATACCCAGTGTCAATACTTCCAAAAACGTTATACCCATTTCAACAAGGTCATACTTATCCCAACAAGGCCATACCTGCTAACTCTTTCAAATAATGTTACTCAGTATTTATTCAAATATATGAACCTTATGTGGGTCATCCTTATTCACACTGTTTCTAAATACTTTTTTTTAATTGGACACTTTACTTATTTGCATTTCAAATGTTATCTCCATTCCATGTTTTCCATCTACAACACCCATATCCCATCCCCCCTTACCCTGATTCTATGAGGGTGCTCCCCCAACCTTCTACCCACTCCTGCCTCACTGCTCTAGCATTAGGCAAAGAGTGTGGAATACCCACGATACAACTCATGAACTACATGAACTTCAAGAGGAAGTAAGACCAAGAGTGGATGCTTCCGTCCTACTTAAAAGGGGGAACAAAATAATCAAGGGACGTAGATGATGAGAGAGAATTGTGAAGAAGAGAAGAGGGGGAGGGGAAATAGAGGGGAAGAATCAGGTATGGGAGAAGACAGGAGAGATGTTCAGAGGGTCAGGACATTGAACAGGGGTGTATAGTAAATGGGGGAAGAGGAACTGGTGGTAAAAAACAGAAAGTTCCAGATGCCAAGAAAGCAAGAGCTTCCCAGGACTCCAAATGGATGGAATTAGCTGAAATACTCCCATAAAGGGGAGGGAAAAACCTGTCAAGACTATATTTTTTAAAGAGAGAAAATTAAGTATTTTCTCCCTCCCTCTTTCTCTGTCTCTGTCTGTCTGTCTGTCTCTGTCTCTGTCTCTGTCTCTCCCTCTCCTTTCCTTCACCTCTCCCTCCATCCCTCCCACTCGGTTGTGTGGTGTGGTATGGTGGTGGTGGTGGTGGTGGTGGTGGTGGTGGTGGTGATGGTGTGTGTTTGTGTGTGTGTGTGTGCATGAGAACACTCACATGCCTGTGAAGAAATGCCATGGTGTGCATGTATAGGTCAGATGACATCAGAAGTCATTTTTATTTCTCTACAATGTAGGACATAAGAGTCAAACTCAGGCTGTCAGGGTTGGCAGGAAACACTTCACCAGTTGAACCATCTCTACTGCCCATAACTTAAAGGTCTATATCTAGTTTTGTTTAGTCTATATATAGTTTGGCTGACTATGGATTTACTTTCTTGGTGTATCCTGGCATAAAGACATTCTTCATATTTCTTGAGTAATTGAAAGAAGGAAGGAAGGAAGGAAGGAAGGAAGAATAAAATTATAATTTAGAAGTGGTATGTACTTTAAAGGATGTGATATTTGAATAAGAATTGTCCCACATAGGTTTAGATATATGAACTATTGGCTCCCCCATAATCTGAGATTTAAGAACTCTTGGCTTCCCCAAAGCCTCAGACACATTAGTATCCCAGGTGGTGCTGTTTAAGAAGATTATGGAACTTGTATGTCTTAAAGCCTTGCTGGAGGAAGTATGCAAATAGAGACAGGCTTTGAGAGTTTATTACATCTTCCCACATCCAGTTCCCTCTCTGTTTTCTGTATGTGACTGGAGATGTGATCTCTCACCTTGCTGCTATCCCTGCCCACTGACTCTCCTGCCATTGTGAAGTATCCCTCAATATTAAGCAAAGAAATAAAAAAAAAATAAAATAAAATCCCTATCTTCCATAAATCACTTTATGTCATAGTATTTTATCACAACAAGGTAAAAACTAAAATAGAAGACTTCCTTGGAATGTAAGCTGCTGTACATTAAGTTAAAATAATGAAGTCATTAGGCAAATCAATACTGAAAAAGGACTTTACTGAAAAAGGACTACTGAAATCCCCATAATTTTATACTTTAGCAAGTATTACAGCAGTGATGTTAGTTTCAGAAATGTACTATGGTTATATAAAGTATTACTATTAAAGGAAAAATATATAAATGGTATATGAGAACTCTATCCTGACAATGTTTCTGCATATAAAAAATTAATCTAAAACAAAAATTGAAGATTAAATAATTAAGCTTGAGATATTCCTTCCTTTAATGAATATTCAGTAGGGACATATAATTTAGGAGAAATAACAGATATTTCAAACCTTTGTTTCATAAGGCTTCTGCTACTCTGAAAATGTTTATGCAAACTGAGACGCCCAAAATAAAAATCAGTAAAGAAAATTTTATTTGAACATTGACATTCTTATTATGAACCACACATATATAAAGAAATTAAAATTGGAACATAAATATTTATCTTGCTAACATTTAAAATATTGAGTAATGAAGTATATGTGCATATTTTACTGCCTTGAAACAGAATTTCAACAATTACCTTAGGCTGTTTTTTTAGCTTAAAGGCCTACTGTCTTAGCCTTCCAAGTATGGCTGTAGCTATGAGTATTAACTACCACACCAGTAAGAATTGTTTTAGATATTTACAAGAAAACTATTAGCTGGGATATAGGTATCTGCACCGTAGATTTTGTAAGAGAAAGAAGAATAAAATTTTAATAAATTAGAATGTGCTAAAAAATTCAGTTTTGTTGCTCATTTCCTGAACTGAAAAAAGAATCATGATTTATATAACATATATCCAGGATTATGTGTATACGATTGTGTGTATTTGTGTGTGTGTGTCCGCACGCACATGCACATGCACACACATGTGCACGTATGTAACTTATTTCTAAACATATAGCTTACTATAACTCTTCAAAATAAATATCAGTTAACTCACAAAATGTCATGTTTACATGATATTAGTTCAATTTTTAGGGTAGAAACCTAGATGTCAGAAAAGTTAGTATTTTTTTTTTTTTATATTATGAAGATAGTTATATACCCTAGAGTATGTTTGACTTTTTCCCTTTAACATAGAAATCAATAATGGTTTGAAAAGTTGGTACACTTTTTCAAACTTTTTGTTTGATCTTCCTGAGTTTTAAATCATGCACCCTAGTCCCACTTATCTCCTCATAACCTTGTATCCTGCTTCCACCATTGCAACCACCCCAACAGAATAAGAATCTCATTGTGGAATTTGTAGTGTCACAGTATATATCCCAGAGTGTGCCCTTTTATCTACACTTCTTTGTTTCCAAGTTGTTCATTTAATGAGTCTTAAGAGGCCTCTGCCTTCTACTATACTATCAGTACTAATGCATAACTGTAACTCCTCTCAGATATTCTGTTGTTGCCCTTTGTCATGGAGATCCTGTAGTATAGGATTTGTAGGGTGGCCATTTTAATCTATTTCAGCAGTTCACCAATGGGGGTCAATGTTGTGGTGGGGCAATTCAAGGCCCAGGATCTGGGCCTGAGAGTTATCTGGCTAATCAGACCACCAGCTCTGCCACACTACCACTATCTGGGAGAGCTTTCCTACCCTTCCCAAGCTTCCCTTTCCAAAGTTGCAGCCAACAAGGGGCAGAAACAACTTTCCTGCTACCATACTCTCAGTGCTGTCTCATTGGTGCCCCTGCCATCAAAGCCAGCTTTACTGTTACTTCCCAGACAAGGTAGAGGGGTCATCCTCCTAAGTGCTACAGCAGGTAAGGGATGGAGCCAGGTCTCTAGCTCTCACTCCCTCTGAGCATGCTCACCAGTAATCCCCCAAACCAGGGCCAGCTCCCTCCCTGCTGCTCAGATGAGGTGCATGGCCTACTCTCCCAAATGCTGCAAGAGGTGATTGGGACATCTTTCCCGGGCTCATGACCCCATCAGGGACAGTTCTCCTGCCAAGGGTGGTGAGGGCAAAAGGGAGGGAAGGGGTCTCTCCTTTGTCCAAACCACTGCACAGCAAACAAGAGGTAGGACCAGGTTTCCCATGTCCATGCCCTCTAGGCACCTGATCAGAAAGCCCCAAATCTAGGGCCAGCTCTACTCTGCTGCTCAGTCAAGGAAGGCTGTCACTAGAGGCAGGTTTTGAGATCATATATGCTCGTATCTAGCCAGTGTGTAGACAGCATCTTTTTGCTGCCTGTGGATGAAGATTTAGAGCTCTTGTCTTCATCTCTAGCTCTAACAAAAGATCTTCCTGAACACTACCATGCTCCTCGGCAAGACAATAATGGAATAAACCTCTGTAACTGTATGTCAGCCCCAGCAAAGTGCTTTGCTTTATAGGAATTACTGTGGTCATAGTGTCTTTTCATAACAACAAAACCCAAATTTCAACACCTTCCATCCTTACCCTCCAATTCTTTCTCTACATTTCTTTCTCACGTTCACATTTTACTTTATACTCTGTGATAGTGATTAAAAGGTCGAGGTAATAGTAAATAAACAGTAAATTACTAAAATTTCTTTTTGTTAATTTAATCAATATTTTATCATTTTTACCACAAATGTAACACTTGTCTTGTCTAGAATACAAACAAAATCTCAAAGTAAAATGAACTATAATAAGAGGATATTAGCCAAAGAAGTACAGATTTCCTAGGATACAATCCACAGAACTCAAGAAACTTAACAAGAAGGGCCCAAGTGAGAATGCTTCAATCACCCTTGGAAGGGAGAAGAAAGAAATCACACGAGGCAGAGAAAGAGAGACGGAGAGAGAGAGAGGGAGAGAGAGAGAGAGAGAGAGAGAGAGAGAGAGAGAGAGAGAGAGAGAGAGAGAGAGAGACCTAGGTGGGAGATGGGAGGGGGAGGAAAAAAATAAACACATTCAGGTGTGGGAAGGCAGGAGAGAAGCCCTGAGGGCTAGCAGCCCTCCCAAGTCTGCCTGCCCAGAGCATAGGAGGAACTCTGGCCAGATATGGGCTATCCTCCCTACCCCTCCTTCCCCTGCCCCCATTAGTTTCCACATATTTGGTTCTAAATTTTCATTTTTTATTAAATCTATGACAATCCTAGAACTGAGGTATCACAGAACTGGTTCATCCTTGTTTTCTGCAATGATCACTTTTCATAATATTAAAAGAGCTGGAGTTCTACTCATCCCTCCATGTTAAAATTAACCAGGTCCTAAGATTGCTGTTTTTACTGACTGCATGTGCTGTTGTTCCCAGCTCATGTCTCCATTCAGAGATCAAAAACCTGCAGCAGCCTTATGACTTGACTTGGACAATTGAGAATCCTGAAATGGGTTACTGGGCCCAACTGGCTAATACAGAAAAGCCACTTGGGATGCCGTGGTTTCCATATTTAACGTTTGATCTGTGCCGGCTGGCTGACAACTCATGGCCTGACACCCAACAGATTTTACAGCATTCATACCCTAAGTAGACTTAGGGAGACTTTTTATATGTCTGGGGAAAGAGAACTGTGGCATATGTGGAACCAGAACAATTCTATTATGCTTCTTGGGGTTGTGAAACATCGGGATGGAACATATCAAAGGAAGATCTTATCACAGTCGCCTGACAGGGGAGGGAATCTGAAGTTCAACTTAAGTTCACCAGCCTAGGAAAGCAGGAAAAGGACTGGGAAACTAGGAAACCTTGGGGCCTCCTACTTTATATTATTGGGGGGAAAAAACTTAAACTCATTTTTACAATTAGGCTCCTGATAAAACCAATAGTAAACCCCCTGACTGTAACTGTAGGACCAAACCGAATTCTGGCAAACCCTAAACCTATACCAAGAGGTCTTGCCCTGAAAAACCTATGCCAAAGTCCATTCTCAGACCAGTGTTTGTTGACCTCCCAGTCCTTCCCCAGCAGGGGGCCCCTGGTAGATCTGCTCTGGTCAATAATGCTAAAACCCTTTCAGTTTTTGACCAGCTCCCAACCAGAGCTAACCATCTCCTGCTGGCTGTGTTATTATGCCAGAACCCCTTTTTATGAACGTTTTGGATTTATATATAAATATGAGTCCGAGAGACACACTGCATGCAGATGGTCCCAGGAAGGCAGAGCCTTAACCCTGCAGACCATATGAGGACAGGGGACCTGCCTGGGAAAGTTCCCTTATTACATCAGCATCTTTGTAACCAAAATACCCCCATGGTTCATTCCAAGTGGGTTATTTCCCCCAAACAGGCATGGTGGGCCTGTTCAACAGGGTTGACTCTGTGTGTGCATGGAGAGGTTCTTAATTCCCCTACTGCAAAGGAGTTCTCTATTCTAGTCCAATTGGTGCCACACATAACCTACTATTCTGAAGATATAGTGCTGAAGAATCTAATAGGGCATGTTGGGGGAGACCTCAAAAGACAGAAGAGAGAAACTACTTCCCTAACGTTGGCTATAATTTTGGGAGCAGGGCTACCTGGAGCAGGCACTGGGATAGCAGCCCTAACATTGCAAGAGAATAACTATACAGCCTTAAATTAGATACAGATCAAGACAGCCAATGCTTAGAAAAATACATTGCACACCTAGAGTGAAATGTAGATTCCCTGGCTGAGGTAGTTGAACAGAATAGACAGGGTTAGACTTTGTTTTCCTGCATCAGGGAGGCTTGTGTGTTGATGTATTCGAAGAATATTGGTTTTGTGTAAATCACTCTGGAATCATCAAAGAATCACTAGCTAAGGTTAGAGAAAGCATAGAGAGGTGCCAAAGAGAACAAGAAAACTCCAAAAGCTGGCATCATTCCCTATTTGAAAATTCCCCAAGGTTAACTACTCTCATTTCCACAATTACAGGGCCCCTTATAATTTTTTTGTTGCTGCTCACATTTGGGCCATGCATAATCAAAAAGCTTTTGCAGTATATAAAGCAGAGATTAGGGACTATTCAACTGATGGTGATGAGGTCCCAGTACAAAGCAGTTAGCACAGACGATTTAGGCCTATAAACAGTCCAAGATTGGCCTCTAGTGTCACCAAAAGGAGGGGAGAATGTTGTAACCCTCAGATTACTGATAGTAGAGAGACTTCAGTGTTGTACAGACAGAGGCTCCCATCCTCCTTTCCCCCTTCCCCCTTCCCCTGAGGCTATGCAGACAGAAGACAGGTCCTTTCTGTGCTCATCCTCCTCAAGCAGCCTGGGCTGCCTCTCCCTCCCCTAGAGTTACAATGACAGGGCTCATAATGAGGACACATTCTCTCTGCCTCTCTGTCTGCAAAAAACAAAACTCCTGCTGGAAAGAACTCCAAGTACCTATCCTTGAGACCTTAGAAAAAAAGCAAGCTCAAGGGAGACCATGGAAAAATTAAAAGGTAAGCAGAGGTCAGGTCACAGACAGTTAAAACTGGCCATAAAGTTAGTCCTTGAACAGACACTCATTACCCACCACCCACTTCAGTACTATTACACCTTCTAGTCACGCTTTCTGTAAATATTCACATAATTACTATACTGTATATAAACCCAGTGTTTTTTGGACTCAAGGTCACTTGCCAGCATTCATGCAGTGAGTGCTAGATGGTCGAACTAAGTTTGAACTTGAAAATAAGTGTTTTTTTGTGAGTTTCAGTAGACTTTGCAATTCTTGGGCTCATCTGGGTTTCCTGTGGACCCAGAACATAACATACTTAGCTATTAAGAATGAGGACATCAAAAAAAAAAAAAAAAAAAAAAGCAAAAGCAGAAGCAGAAGCAAAATCAAAACCAACTACAAAAACAACAACAACAACAACAACAACAAAATGAGGACATCCTGAGCTTTATAGGCAAGCAGAAGGAACTAGAAAATACCATGGTTAGTGAGGTAACTCAGACACAAAAGAACATTCATGGTATGTATTCACTAACAAATGGATATTAGCCAAATACCCAAAACCAAACCAAACCAAACCAAACAAACAATAACAAAAAATACAGAATACACAGTATAGAGTCCACAGTACTCTAAGAGCTCAACAAGTTAAAGTACCCAACTGAAGACGCCTCAGTCCCAATTGGAGGGAGAAGAAAGCAACCACAAGTGGGGAGGGAAGAAAGAACATGGGAGGGAAAGTGGAAAGGGTTAGAGTGGGGGATGGATTCTGATCTGGTATTGGATAAAGGAAAAAGACTGAAGTCTTGAGGGCCAGCAGAAAGAATGGAAATAGGCAAACTCAGGAAATAGGATGTTTCAAGGATGCCCTAGAATGCACCAGAGACCTGGGAGGTGAGAGATTCCAGCTTCTGGCTATTATAAATTAGGCTGCTATGAACATAGTGGAGCTTATGTCCTTATTACAAGTTGAAACATCTTCTGGGTATATGCCCAGGAGAGGTATTGCTGAATCTTCCTGTAGTACTATGTCCAATTTTCTGAGGAACCATTAGACTGATTTCCAGAGTGGTTGTACCAGCTTGCAATCTCACCAATAATGGAGGAGTGTTCCTTTTTCTCCACATCCCTGCCAGCATTTATTGTCACCTGAATTTTTGACCTTAGCCATTCTGACTGGTGTGAGGTGGAATCTCAAGGGTGTTTTGATTTGTATCTCCCTGATGATTAAGGCTGTTGAACATCTTTTTGCTTCTCCTACATTCTGTATTCCTCAGTTGAGAATTCTTTGTTTAGCTCTGTACCCCATTTTTAATAGGGTTATTTGATTTTTCTGGAATTCATCTTCCTGAGTTCTTTATATATATTGGATATTAGTCTCATATATGATTTAGGATAGGTAAAGATCCTTTCCAAATCTTTTAGTGGCCTTTTTGTCTTATTGACTGTGTCTTTTGCCTTACAGAAGCTTTGCAATTTTCTGAGGTCCGGTTTGTGGATTCTCAATCTTACAGCACAAGCCATTGCTCTTCTGTTCAAGAATTTTCCCCCTGTGCCCATATCTTAATGGCTTTGATCCACTTTCTTCTCTATAAGTTTCAGTGTCTCTGGTTTTATGTGGAGTTCCTTGATCCACTTAGACTTGATTGAGCTACTTTTTCTTTCCTTTCTAGATATATTGGATTTTTTGCTAACATTCATTGTAGAACAATATGGGAAATGTTCGTAAAACATTCCTAAATGTTCCATAACCTTCCCAAACATTGTCTCTAGCTGGAGACCAAGTGTTTAAATATATTAGCCTACTCAAAATAATTTATATTCAAATCATAATAAGACTGAAGCTATGGTGACAACGAGAGGCATAAATTGCTTCTGAGTAAATATTTCACACAAAATTGACAACTTTGACCATAGAACAGGAGCTGAGTTAACATGTCAGTGGTGGGCATAAATATACCACCTCCTGTTTAAACGTGTACATTGTGTTTAAACTGTAAGACAGAGTTCGCAACACCTATTCCCTTGTTTCTCTTCCCAATATTTCATTATTGAAAAAAGCTTCTTTGTCTGAATTTTTTTACTTGTCTATTTGGTTGTTATATAGGAGATAGGTGGCGAGGCATATTACTTCTATGACTTCAACCTTTGTGATTGCTAGTCTTAGTTGTTAACTTTACTGAATAGGGAACTAAGTAAAAGTGAAAAGCACTGGATATAACTATAAGTGATTTTTGGTTCTTTGCCTCATTTGAGGTCTAAAAACCTATCCTAACTCTGGGCCACATATTCTTGTGCTAGCCTATGTAAAGCACATAGAAGACCCCTTTGGTTTTTGCCTGCTTGTCTTCATTCTCACAGGTATGCTTGTTCTTTTGAAGGTTTTAAAGTATATTTCTTTGAGAGCCCAACATATTCTGAAGAACATCTGGGAAATTCAGTCCTGTGGACAGAAGATCTATTGGATTCCTTGACTTTTTGACCATAGACATCTACTTTTAAATACCTGGGCTGGACCACAGTGTATAAATCCCTCTACAAACACACACACACACACACACACACACACACACACACACACACACACAATTATTTCAGTTTTTTCTTTAAAGAATTTTGACTACCATACTACCATAAACCTAAAACCTCTAAAATTAAATTTATCTTTCTATATCCAATTACTTTCATGCTCCTGTTTTGAAGATATTTTAAACTATGCCATACTATCCCTTTTATTAATTATTTTATTTATTTATATTTCAAATGTTATCCCCTTCAGCATACCCCCTCCATGAGGCCCCTACCACACTTCCCTCCTTTCTCTAAAAGGTTACTCTCCCACCCACCTCTCTAGAATTCCTTTTTTCTGGGGACATAAAGCTTCCACAGGACAAGCACACACCCTCGTCGCACTGAGGCCAGACAATGCAATCCTCTGCTACATATGTATAGTAGGGGTCATGGACTAGTACATGTACGCTCTTTGTTTGGTGGCTTAGTACCTGAGAATTCTGGGAAATCTAGTTTTTTCATGCTGTTGTTCTTCCTATAGGGTTGCAATTCCCTTCAGTTCCTTCAGTCTTTCCCCAAACTCTTCCATAGGGGTTCCTGGGTTTAGACCAATGGTTGGCTGTAAATATCTGCATCTGTCTCAGTCAGTTGCTGGCATAGCCTCTTTTAGGACAGTCATGCCATGTTCCTGTCTGAAAGCATATCTTGGTCAATTAACAAATGGGACCTCCTGAAACTGAAAAGGTTCTGTAAGGCAAAGGACACTGTCAATAGGACAAAATGGCAACCTACTAACGGAGAAAAGATCTTTACTAACCCTACATCTGATCAAGGGCTAATATTCAAAATATACAAAGAATTCAAGAAGCTAGACTCAAGAAAAACAAACACCCTAACGAAAAATGGGCTCTAGAGCTAAACAAAATTCTCAATTGAGGAATCTCTAAAGCCTGAGAAGTACCTAAAGAAATGTTCAACATCCTCATTCATAGTGAAATACAAATCAAAACCATGCTGAGATTCCATCTTATACCAATCAGAATGGTTAAGACCAAAATGTCAGGTGACAATAGCTGCTAGAGCAAATGTAGATAAAAAGAACACTTTATCGTTGCTGGTGGGATTGCAAAGTGTTTTCCAGATTCCATAATCTGGAAAACAATCTGGCATTTCTTTACAAATTTGGAAATAAGACTATCTGAATATCCATATATATAACTTCTGGGCATATACCCCAAAATGCTCCACCATATCATAAGTAAATCTTCGGTGTTTAAAGCAGCCTTAATTATAATAGCTGAATGCTGGAAACAACCCAGATGTCCTTCAACCGAAAAATAGATACAGAAAATGTGGTACATTTACCCAGTGAAAGACTACTCAAGAGGCATGCAGATTTCTGAGTTCAAGGGCAGCCTGGTCTACAGAGTGATTTCCAGGACAGCCAGGGCTATACAGGGAGATCCTGTCCCGAAAAAACAAAACAAATCAAAACAAAACAAAACAAAAACAAAAACAAAAACAAAAACAAAAAACAAAAAACAAAAAAGGCCACTCAGCTATTCAAAATGAGGATATCGGATTTGTTTTTGTTTGTTTGTTTGTTTGTTTGTTTGTTTGTTTTTCAGGAAAATGCCTGGAACTAGAAACTATCATCCTGAGTGAAGTAACCCAGACACCAAAGGAGATATGTATGAATATATGGTATGTACTCACTGATAAGTGGATATTACCCCAAAAAGTTAAGAATATCCATGAAGAATCCACAGACCATATGAAGCTTAAGAAGAGGGAAAGCCCAAATGTGGATGCTTCCATCTCCAATCTCACTTAGAACATGGAACAACATAATCACTGGAGGCAGAGGTATGGAGGGACATGTGTGAAACAGGGGAGGTGGAGGGAAAAAAAGGAGGCAGTAGCTGGTATGAGGAAGACAGGAAAGAAGACCTGAGGGCCAAGAGAATGAATAGAAATATCTAGTAGTGTGGCGTGGGGAATGGGAAGAACCACTACTAAGTCCCAGACAACATGGTTGTGAGGCTCTCAGGACCCAATGAGGATGACATTAGACGAAATGCCCAACAGCAGTGTGATAGAACCTGAAGAGACCCTTTCAAGTATAAAGTAAAATGGTTCTATATGAATATATAGAAACGTTCATATATTTTTTGCCCTTAGATATGCATAGGTGTTCTATTATATTGTTTCATGTGTGGTAAATTATGATTATGAGGGCATATCTCTGATGTAGATCCAGTTTGATTATGGTGATTTTTTTAATGCCGTATGAATCTTTTTTCTACTAAGTTTGCAAACCTGGAAACCACTTTTGAAAGGAGAGAACCAGCTTCTGAAAGTTGTCCCATGACCTGCACATTCATGATGTGACATATACAACCACAGAAAGGAAAGTATATCAGAGAAACACAAATGCAGATACATTTGCAAAAGAAATTCTGTAGTCTGGTAGAACTCATTGCTAAATCCATCTAGTCCTGGACTTTTATGGTACTTTCCCTGCCATGATACCATTACCACATTTCAAGAACATGAGTTCTTATATTGGTTTTCTTTTATCCCCTTCATTTAAATATTTAGGTAATATATACCTATATTTTTTTTCCAGTTTCTTCAAGATTTTATATTTTTTGTATTATTATTTCAGAATATTATCTTATGTTTCATTGAATTTCTTTGGTATATTTTATACTCTTTATGCAGACAACTGAAATAATGGCTTGTGCTTTATTGTTTTATGGTAGTGCTTAATTAGTTACTGAATAGGTTAAACTCCTTGCTGCTATCTGGAATCTAAGAACTGTGGGAAAAGGCTTTAGCTATGTTAGAATATAATCTTAAAAGGCATTACAATAAGATAATACTATATAGAGTGCACGTGGATCCATACACTAGACTAAGGTGGATTTGGAAAATTAATTTTATGGGTTAGGGGAATAGCCAAAGATCCAGGAGTAAGTTTCCTTGAAACTCTTTCCTCATGAGAAAGCTTTCAGACTTTCATCTGTCAAGCTAACTCCACTGGAGTCCCGTGGCAGTATATGTTGGAGTATACTTGGTTTTGTTAATTTCTGTACTGTACTGTCCTTAGCAATAAACTGCCATCTAGTAGTATCATTTCTACCCCTGAGAATAGAACTACCAACCACTATGTCTTCCATAGTCCACATTTAAATTTTCTACAAAGTTTGTGACATGTTCACTCTTCTAAGTTATAGATTATTTTACTCAAACTTTCTGCATAAGATTACTCCAGTGACTCAGAATTACAATTCCTATGATTTTTGAATCTGCACTGTAGCTCAATCTCTAAGGATGAAAAAAAAAACACATCTCAAGATGGATTCAGGCTGTAGCATCCAGAGAAATGTAAATGATATAATGGATTTTTATCGTCTTTAAGAGAGAATCTGTGTGACAAAAATATCTTTGTAACTGATTCAAACAGTAAGAGATTGCATTTCTGGCTCAGACTACATGTTTATGTGTGTGTGTATAAATATATATAATGAATTTTGTTATGCTTGAGGTGTGCAGTTTCCTTCTAACTTGTATTATCCATGTGATTTTCTTAAAGGTTAAATTCTGGTAATTATATTCATTGTTCATAATAAAGGGTGGAATTTCTTTAAAATCATATTTGTATTTCTGATCACATGCTGAATTTACAGTGTTGCTTATTTTAGATTTGCCATTTGTGTTATTTTGACTTTGTTCTTTACCTGGCTGACTTCTAGAGATGAATATTAATTATCTACATTGTTTCCCAAGTTTTCCTGACTCTAAGCCTAATATAGATATAATATTTCTATATTGTATGTAGAAAGGAAATAAAAATTACCAATTATCCCTGTATTCTCCAATTAGAATGAATTCTAAAATTCTCCAAGTATTAATTGTCATTTCATTGGTGAGATGAAATATTTGAATTCAGATTCTACTTTCTGAAAAAAAAATCTACCTATCTCTTTTATTTATTTTTATTTTTGCTATTTCTTTTCCAGAAGTATATTCTGTGGCCAATTTCTGAATCTTTAAAGTTTTGCAACACTGTCTGGATTTTCTCTAGACTTTCCTCACCATCAAATTTGGATTCAGTTTTGTCTTCTTGGCTCAGTTGTTTATTTTCCATTCATCTTTCTTATTACTTTGTTCTTTCATGTGAATTCACAGCTGGTCACTTGATATTAATTAACTAATTTGGTTCTTTTTTTGGCAAAAAAAATAGCAGTCACTGTATTTATAACAAATTTTAGATTAATAAATTCAGTGGCCTTTATAAAAATTATAAACTGAATTGTAGTGGGTTTGACCTAATGCTGCTTATATTATAATTTTCTGCATGTACAACACTGAGGGATTCTGCTCTGAGTTGGTTTTGATTGGTAAATAAAGATTCAACCAGGTAATGGCTGGCCAGGGCAGACAGAGGTAGGACTTTTAAGGTTCCAGAGTTTAAAACAGAGAGGAAGTAGTACAAAGGAGATCCATCAGGCTGGGAGAAGTAGAGGTGAAATGTCATACCTGAGAAGAGTGAAGGGCAGGAGTCATAGCCAGCATTTTAAGGTGCTGGAAGAGTATGACCCAGTTTGGCAGCTCTCTGGTTCCAGGGCAACAAAGGTAACATATAGAATTTAGTAGGTAATAACCTGGATTGTCAGTGGGAGGTTGATTAACCACATAGAGGCTAGAAAGTGGCCCAACTGTTAAACTGTTTAAAGCATAACAAAATATAAAATTTCTGTGAGTTTTTTTCATAAGGGAGTGCAAATCATTGCGGCAGGTAGCAGGAACATGCCACTATGATTTATACATAAAAATATTGTTACACTGAATATAATAAAAAATAAGTTCAGGAGAACTAATGAATTTTGTACTTGTTTTACTTAATATTATCATATACATATACAGTGAGTTAATTGTCAATATTCTTTAAACTCATTATAAAATACCATAACTGTATCAAGTAATAGATGATATTTCAATAGTTGTAATCAGTTCACTATTATTTATACATATAAAACATGTGTAAGACATATTTGTAACATACACCTTAATAAAAGAAAGGTAATACAAATTTTACAAATATTACAGAACTCTGCTATGTATTCTGGATGCTCATAAATGCATATTAATACAAAAAACAGCCAAGAATCCCTGCCATTGAAAAATTAATAAAGTTGTAGTACAATTTACCCTATTGATCCATGAAACTCATTGTACTACAGAAGACATATTTCATAAAGTACAAAATAGGTGAATTAGAGAGTTTTAGTTTAGTTTCTGTTGTCATAATAAGACACTGTGGCAAATACAACTTACAAATAAAGAGTTTATTAGGGGTTTATTCTTGGTTTCAGTGGCTTGGAATCCATGGTCATCATAATGGAAAGCATGGCAGCAAGTAGACCCAAATGGTATTGGGATAACAATTTGAAGGCAGACAGAGTAATCTAACCAGGAATGGTAAAAGCTTTTACACCTCAAATCCTACCCACAGTGACAAAACTTCTTCAACAAGGTCATATCAACTAATTATTCCTAAAAATTTACACTAACATAGGATCAAGTACTCAAATATTTGAGCCAAATGAGATCATTCCCATCCAAAGAAGCCCCCAAAGCATACTTATTTTGTTTTTCAGATCATCTGTTAATGTGTTTCTTTATTGTCTGTTGTGGTGTTTACTTTTAATTATCATCTTGACACAAACTAGAATCACTTGATAAAGCAATCAAAATTGTGTGGATAAAACTGACATATGGGCCAGGCATGGTGGTGCACACATTTAATCCCATAACTTGGAAGGCAGAGGCAGGCAGATTACTGAGTTTGAGGCCAGCCTATTCTCCAAAGTGTGCCCAGGACAGCCAGGGCTATACAGAGAAACCCTGTCTCGAAAAAACAAAAAAACAAAACAAACAAACAAAAAAGACTGACATATGTTTATGAGGAACTGTCTTGATTAGTAGTTGATGCAGGAACAACCACCCTGAATATAGTTGACACAATTTTTTATTTGGGCTGTGGACTCTTCTGTGAATGTAAAAAGTAGCTAAGTCGCAAGAACATACAAGGATATACTCATTTCTCAATCCTTCTGAATGCAGATATGTGACCATCTGCCTAGGCAACTTTCATTTGATGAAAAGTGACAAATTGTAACTTCTAATTAAAAGCCAAATTAAGCCTTTCTCCCTAAGATGGTTTGTTTAGAGCATTTTATTGTAGTAATAGAAATAAGACTGGGAGACTCATAAAGTAACAAGCCAAAGTTATAAGTTCTCATTATGTACTTTTCAAGTTCTGTGGCATTTTTTACACACACTAATTTCTACACACCCTTTGATTAACATGGATGTTGCTGAAATTATAAACAAAAATCTAGACCAACTTTAGGCACCCCAGGTAACGTTCCACTCTAGGCTCACCAACTCCCCTTCAAGTATTTTGAACAACTATAAAGTGCAAACCATGACCTGACTCCATATTCCTTCTCACAACTTGAGCTGAAGATCTCTGCTTTTTTTTTTTTTGGAGGCTCTATCTAGGGAACCCAGAGGTAATGTTGACACCCAAAACCTCAGAAAACAGAGGAGTCAAAAAACTCTCAGCAAAGACACCCTCCTGGACCTGAAAACTTCCTGGTCACTAGAACCCCAAGGCATTAAACCAGAAAAATTGGAAGAAACAGAGACCAAGGGAATAAAAACATCAACAAAACAAAACAAAAACCCATGCATCTGACAATTATATATGTAGAAATCAGTATCTAAACCTATAATAATCTCAAAATTCAGGTAGCTAGAGGACAATCTAAGAACACACTCAACAACAATTTGGGAAACCTGACAAAACTTAGTCACAGATGCCTTACTGTAGAACACTCTGGCTGTTCCATCACAGGTGAAGCACAAGAAAATGATCTTAAATCCAATTTTATGGAGATGGTAGATGTCTTTAAAGAAGAACTGCATAAGTCCCTTAAAGAAATAGAGGCATGCACAATGAAACAGGTGAAGTAATTCAATAAACTGTTTAAGACCTGAAAGTGGAAATAGAAAAAATAAAGAATGAAAAAAGTCGATAGGAGAGAGAAAATGTAATGAGTGACTTTCTGAAGATAGTCCAACATTTTGGACAGATGTGATGGATCTCTGAATTGCAAGGCCTTCATACATTTCATTTGAGGATTCGATCTTTCCTCTAATTATTCTAGAGTATAGTTTTCCCTGGCATATAGCCCATCCTATTGGATGCAGATCAACAAACATGTATTCTCTTGTAGTAATGCTATGTAAATAAATTAATGATTTCTTACTACTTTATATAATTTTATAGAATTACTAAATATACATGAGTAATTTTGAGCCCTTTATTGTAAAGCTGCAGTTGAAGTTCTGTAAGCCTTCTTGTGTCACAGACTAATTGCATTAGGATAAAATGCAGGCTTAGAACAAATTTATAATCAGAGAAACTATTCCTTCTATGATAGATGTGAATGC
The DNA here is from genome assembly GCF_000001635.26 of Mus musculus. NCBI lineage: Eukaryota > Metazoa > Chordata > Mammalia > Rodentia > Muridae > Mus > Mus musculus. Next base: position 123,647,342 of record NC_000086.7, read on the forward strand.
ATTATCTGATAAGTATTTTCATAAACTTAGAATGGACAATTTCTAGGATGTTCAAAGACAAAAGATAAAATATTGACTAGATTTATCTGTACAAAACTTCAAAATGAATGAGACACTAGGCAGATGATTGACCGCTTTACATAAAATTTATTTAAAATTTCTATGAACTTGTGGAGTTACTAGCAGCTAATGAATATATAATTAATAACTAATCACAATGGACTTGCAGGTAAACGTTCTTCCTGACATTCCTTATTTGATTTATTGACTTGTAATAATGTTGTGAACTTGATAGTACGTTTTATAAAACAGAAGCTTGGAATACCATATCATCATGTATCCTGAGAAAGTGTAAGAATTGAATACAACAGGAAATAGGTTCCCCCTTTTCTCTCTCTCCTAAAAATAAAGTCTAAAGCCTTTTTTTGAAGTGAGTACGTTTTCTTGTGAATGTGAATTTCTCTGACAACAGAAGGTTAAAGAACTTTTAGCACTGAGCAGGGGAAGGCACTGTGTTCTAACTCAATACTCCAATATTAAACCACAGGTATTAATCATCAGAGGTGCGCAAATTTAACCACAAAATAAGCCAGAAAGTTTTAAGCTTCCAGAAAACATCAGCTTTCAACCATCAGGGCAATTAGAAGGAAATTTAAAAAGGAAAGAGGAATTAAAGATTTTCTAGAATTCAATGAATTGCACAAAATTCCAAGTAAATGGGGTACAATGAAAACAGAGCTAAGATGAAGGTTCATAGTTATGAGTGTCTTCATAAGAAATTGTAGAGATCTCATACTCACCAATTAACAACATGTCAGAAAGCTCTGGTTCAAATAGAAGCACAGCCACCAAAGATAAATAGACAGCAGGAAATAATCAAACTCAAAACTAAAATCAATAAAAAAATCAAAGAGAACAAGCCAAAATATCAGGCAACAAATATTTGGTTCTTTGAGAAAATTATCAGGATGGACAAACCTTTTTTCAAAACTAACTAAAAGAAAGAGAGAGAAAGCATACAAATTAACAAAATTAGAAATGAAGAGGAAGACATAACAACAGACACCGAGGTCATTGGGTTTCACTTCAAAAACCTGTACTCCAGAAACATGGAAAACCAACATAGAAAAAATAAAAAGGACAATTTTCTCAATAGATACAATTTACTAAAGCTGAATCAAGATCAACTTGAATAGTCCTATAGCCAAAGGAAATATAACCTGTCATTTAATATCTCCCAAACAAAACCAGACAAGGTCAGATGGTTTTAGAGCAGGATTATACCATACTTTCAAAAAAGTGCTAATACTGATACACAAATTATTTCACCAGATAAAAACAGAAGGAAAGTTGACAAAATTTACTTTATGGGGATACAGTCAATGTCATACTTAAGTCACACAAAGACTCAACAAAGAAAGAGGATTTCGGACCAATTGCCCTTATAAACATCGATTTAAAAATACTCAATAAAATATTGTAAGCAGAATTCAAAGATATATAAGAAATATCACCCCTATGATGAAGTAGAGTTCATTTTACATATGCAGGGATGGATCAACATACAAAACTCTTTCAATGTAATCTACCATGTAAGCAAACTAAAAGGAAAAAATACCACAAGATTATCATATTCAATGTTGAAGAAGACTCCAACAAAATCCAACACTCCTTGATTATAAATTCTTAAAGAGATGAGGGATTCATGTCACATGCTTGACCATAATAAAGCTAATACATTGAAAGCTGACATCCAATATCAAATTAAATGGAGAGAAAAAAATATTCCCTAAAAAGCAATAATATGGTAAATGTATATATTCTCTGTATCTATTCTGTATAGCACCTGAAGTTTGAGCAACAACAACAAGGAAAGGAAGATCAAGTTATACAAATTGAAAAGGAAAAAGTCAATCTATTGCTATTCAGATACAGTAATATACATAAGTGACATGATGCAAAATTAACTGAAAATAAACAGTAGACTTCCTATAAACAGTCTTCCTTCCTATTGATGCCAGATAAGGCCATCCTCTGCTACATGTGCAGCTGGAGCCATGGGTCCCTCCATGTGTTTTCTTTGGCTGGAGCTTTAGTTCCTGGGAGCTCTGAGGTGTCTGGTTGGTTGATATTGTTGTTTTTCCTATGATATTGCAAACCTCTTCAGCTCCTTCAGTCCTTCCCCTAACTTCTACATTGGGCTCCCAAAGCTCATTCTGATGGTTGACTGCAAGCATTCACATCTGTATCAGTAAGGATTTGGCAAAGCCTCTCAGGAAACATCTATATCAGGCTCCTCTCAGCAAGCATTTGTTGGCATCAGCAATAGTGCCTGGGTTTGGTGGCTGCATATGGGATATATTGTCATGTGGGGCAGTCTCTGGATGGCTTTTCCTTCAGTCTCTGTTCCACTCTTTGTCCCTGTATTTCTTTTCAACATGAACAATTCTGGGTCAAAATTTTTGAAAATGGTAATGGACCCATCTCTCAACCAGACCCAATTCCTAACCTCTGGATATGGTTTCTACAGGTTCTCTCTCCACTTTGTTGGGGATTTCACCTAATGTCAACCCCGTAGGGTCCTGTGATCCTCTTGTTTCCTGGAATCTGGAACTTTCTGTTGGCTTCCCCCAGTTTCCTATCCCCAGTTTCAAGCTGTACTACAGAGAAGAAGTGATAAAGACTGCATGGTATTGGCATAAATACAGATAGGTTGATCAATAAATTGATGTGAAGACACAGAAGTGAATCCATACCTATGAACACTTGATTTTAACAAGACGCCAAAACTATACAATGGAATAGATGAAACATTTTCAACAAATGATGCTGGTATTACTGGATATCTGCTTGTAGAAGACTACAAGTAGATCCATATCTATTACCCTGCACAAAAGTCAAGTCCAAATGGATCAAAGATCTGATCAAGAAAGCCTGATATACTAAATCTGATAAAAGAGGAAGTGGAGAATAACCTTGAAATCATTGGCAGAGGAGATAACTTCCTAAACAGAACTCTAATAGTTCAGCCACTAAGATCAACAATTAATAAATGAAACCTCATTAAACTGAAAATAATTTGTAAGGCATGAAGCACTGTCAATAGAACAATATGTCAGCTTACAGAATGGCTTAACCAACCCTATATCTGACAGAATGTTGATATCCAAAATATATAAATAACTCAACAAATTAAACATCAACAAAGCAAATAATACATTAAAAATGGGGAACAGTGCTAAGCAAAGAATTCTTGATAGAGGAATCTAGTGGCTGAGAAGCACTTAAAGAAATGTTCATCATCCTTAGTCATAAGGTAAATGCAAAATGATATGACTCTGAGATTTTATCTTACAAACATCAGAATGGCTAACATCTAAGACTTAAATGACAGCACATTCTTCCTCAGGGACAAAGATAGACACCACCTCAGAGTAAAAGGCTGGAAAAAAACAATTTTCCAAGCAAATGGTCTGAAGAAACAAGCTGGAGTAGCCATTCTAATATCAAACAAAATCGACTTCCAAAACAAAGTTATCCAAAAAGTCAAGGAAGGACAGCACATTATGTTGAGATTGTGGAAGAAATGGAAGACTCCTTCATTGCTGGTATGAATGTAAACTTGTACAACAACCTTGGAAATAAATTTGGTGGCTTCTCAGAAAATTGGGAGTAGCTGTATCAAAAAAACCAAAAAAACAAAAAAACAAAAAAACAAAAAAAACAGCTATAACACTCCTAGGTATATACCAAAAGGAAACTCCATCCTGCCACTATAAGAGTACTTACTCAATTATGTTCATAGAGGCATTATTCAGAATAGCCAGAAACTGGAAACAACCTAGATATCCCTCAATCAAAAAAAGAATAAAGAAAATGTGGTACACTTACATAGTGGAATACTTCACAGCTATTAAAAACAAAGACAATTTGAAATTTGTACAAAAAATAGATGGCGCAAGAAAATATCACCATGAGTGAGGTAACCTAGACCCACGTAGGCAAACATTGTACATATTCACATATAAGTTGGTACTGATTATAAAGGATAAGCATGTTGTAATTCAAAGATGCCAAAAATGATATCTCACTGAGATTGGAATATAGACTAGGCATTTTCATTGGACATGGGAATAGCACTGGACAAGAGGGGGTGTTTGGATGCAAACCAGAAGGATCATGTTGGGGAAAGAATTGAGGGAGAGAGTACTGGAAGAGACAACTGGATTGGGGGAATTCATCTCTGGAATGAGCTAGAAACCTACAGAAATAGAAATTCCTCAGAATCTAAGACAGTGAATTGAGGGTAACAGTAACTAACTCTCTTTGCAATGCGTAATATGAAGCCTGAAATGTCCATCTCCTGTAGCCAGGCAAGATTTTCAATGGAGGGAATTTGACACCAGTCCTACTATAAAAACTTCATCCTCCAATTTCTCCTGCCTACAAGATGTGCAGGGGTAAATTTAGAGCAAATATTGAGGGAATGGCCAACCAATGACTGGTCCAGCTTGAGACCTATGCCAAGAAATAGAGCACATCCTTGATACTGTTAACAATGTTCTGCTATACTGGCAAATAGGAGTCTAGCATAACTGTCACGAGAAAGACTTCAACTATCAATTGATGGAGGCATATGCAAGAACCACAGCCAAAATTTCATTTGACTTTAGGGGATCTGTGAAAAAGGAAGAAGGTTTATTGGAGTCAAGGAGGTCAAGGAAACCACAAGAAAATCCACAGAATCAACTTACCTGAGTTCTTGGGGCCACACAGACACTGAGCCAACAAAGTAGCATTCATGAGAATGACCTTGGCCCTTGGCACATATGTAAAATTTATGTAGTTTGAGATTCATGTGGAACCCTTAACAATGTGAGAACAGTCTCTCCCTGTCTCTGTTGCCTGCCTTTGAGATATTTTCAGCTGATTGAGCTGCCTCTTCTAGCTTTAATAGGAGAGGATGCTCCTAGTCTGTAATTTGATATGACAAGGCAGTTTTATATCCATGGGAGGTCTCTCCTTTTCTGAAGAGAAAGGGAGGAGGAATGGATGTGGGGAAGGTGAGCTCCTGGGAAGGACTTCAAGAAGAGGAGGGAGGAGAAGCTACATTTGGGATGTATTTTCTGATTATAGTTTTCCCTAACAGTTACTCCTTCAGGTTCCTTCCTACTTCTTCTCCAATCCAGATTCCTACTGTCTGTCACTTTTTAGGAAACAAAAAGTTATCTAAGGAATACTAATGAAATAAACCAAACTAACTGAATAGGACAAAACAACCAAAGAAAATAAACAAATGCACACACACACACACACACACACACACACACAAACACATATACAGAAACACACATTCACATACTCTATCTAATCAAAACCCCAAACCAGAAAACATAATATACACAAAGAACTTGTATGATAGGAAAGCAAACAAACAACATACCCAAAGTTAACTTTCTTAGACAAAGAGGCTCTAAAGATGCTGTCTTAGTTAGGGTTTTACTGCTGTGAACAGGCACTATGATCAAGGCAAGTCTTATAAAGGACAACATTTAATTGGTGCTAGCTTACAGGTTCAGATGTTCAGTCCATTATCATCAAGGTGGGACATGACAGCATCCAAGCAGGCATGGAGTTGGCACAGCTGAGATTACTACATCTTCATCTGTAAGGCTGCTAGTGGAAGACTGACTTCCTCACAGCTAAGATGAAGGTATTAAGCCCACACCTATAGTGACACACCTACTCCAAGACCACATCTCCTAATAGCGCCATTCCCTGTGCCAAGCATATACAAACAATCACAGATATCATTAAGTGGAATCCATACTCAACAATGCCTGAATGGCCAAGAACTTGAAACTAGAAATGCCAGGGATCTAGAGAAAGACCAAATACTACTATTCTACTAAAGGAGTATAGCAAATAAATGACTCCTGTTGACATTTTGCTATACTCATAGATCTGTATCTTGCTCATTCATCATCACAGAAGTATCCTCATGCAGCAGATGGAAACAAATACAGAGACTTGCAGCCAGATAATATGTAAAGCCTGAGGGACCTTCTAACATTCAGTCCCACAAGGGAGGTCACCATCAAATCTCCCCCTCAGTGCTCAGGGAACACTGTAATAAAAGACAGAAACAATGTAAGATCATAAAAACGATCTTGATTGAAACTACTAGAATTTAGTCCTAGCTACACACTTTTATTAAAAAACTAGCATCAATGAAATGTATATTGTAGTGTTGTTTCTATAACAGAACAAACGATCTACATTTGGGGTTGGTCTTCCTATCTCACATAATCAAATCAGGAAAAAAAATTCCTCACAGGTGCCCCAAATTCCCAGAGTTTTAGTGAATTCCTAATATTATCAGGGTTACAAACAAGACTAGCCATTATAACTCTACCTCTTGTCAATAAGACATACAGTCATATCTCCTTATATTATGTTAATTTCCAAAGTAAAGCAATAGTTATGCCTAGCATAGTATCCATCATACAACTGCAAATAAAGTATGTTAATTTCCAGGGCATAATCATGCTTAACATGAGATAAGAATTCCATATACAACTACAATCATATTTTATCTTTTAGAATAGATTACAGTCTCTTAATTGTAACACCCTGTAAAATCAAAGTCAAAGCATTGTTTACTTTCAAAGTACACTGACATGAATATACATTCTCATTCAAATTAAGAGGAAAAGAAACATAAACAGGAAATACTGGAACAAATCAAGATCAAATCTAGCTAGACAAACCCCAAATCCTAAAGTTCTGTACATTGTGGCTTAAATAGCTCTTCCTATCTAGCTTTAATGACTACAATATATTTCTCTGTCTTGGGCTGGTTCCATTCTTTGTGTGTAGCTTTCTTTGAGAGATATCCCACAGCTGTGGACCTTCTTATATCCTGGGTGCTATATCACAATATAGGCTTCACTTTCATACCTTCACAAATAGCCTCTCTAGGCATCTATTCAGGGACTTCGCTGCAACCTGGATGCCCTCAGGGGCTTTCCATAACCAAGTAGGAAGACTCCATGGCTCCTTTACTTCTGTATCCTTCATTAATCTGACAAAAGAACTACATGATGGATGTTGCCAAGTTCTTTTGCCTGCTTAAGATAGAACCTGCCTGCTTCCTTGAATACTTTTTCATAAATTTGATATGTTGTTTTTCTGCTATAAACAGATAAATCCTTAGGACATTTCTTTGCACAACTTGCAGGATTAGCTTGGTGGATTCTCACCTTGAGGAAACTACTCCCTTTATTACATTACTCCTTATATCTTTCAACACTAACTATGGCTCCCACAAAAAAAATTTTCTGGTGCTCTTTTTTTCTCCAAACTTAGTTCTAGCTCATCCCTTGAAGAATGAGTACAATCAAGAAAACTAAAGACAAGAAGCATTAGAGATGTGGGAATAAAGTACACCTCCTCTGCTGGTGGGTGTTTAAGTTGGTACATCCAGGATAAAATCAGTGTGGAATTTTCTAAAAATATCTAAAAATAGAACTAACTGGTGACTCACGTATATCACACTTGAGTGTAGAAAAGATAGCGTGGTTATCTAGTGATATTTGCTCAGTCATTTTTGTCACTTTTGTTTTCAAAATAACTAGAAGATGCAATCAGGTGTAACTAAATTTGCTGGAGAGTATATGGAACTTGAAAATACTATATAGTAAATGCGTTAAGTCAGGCCTATAAAGAGAAATGCTACGTGTCTGTAATCACATTTGGTCTAGCTTCAACTTTTAGATTTTATGTTTTACTTGGAGTATCTGTGGAGATAAGGAACCCCAAAGTGGCACATGGCATGGAAGAAAGGAAGAAGCCTTTATGGAAGGAGGGAATGACAGAACACATGCAACATAATAGGAGGAGGAAACATCAGGGATTACAAGTTTAGGTAAGCATGAGGATAGCATTATGTCTGTTATTCCCTTACAGAATGCCACAATTTAGGAAACTTATTTAAAATATTACAGTTAAGTGGCATTACTCTTGGTTACAGTCCAAAACTTGATATTACAACCCTTTCTGAAGAAACCACATACTCGAGTAATAGAACATGAATAAATAAAGTTTTAACCAATCTTGAAATTTAATCCTTAGGGCTTGCTGTTATATAGTGGCAGAAAGTTCTGTTTATGCTATTAGCAGATAAAGTAATCAAGCAGATTACACATCCGTGATCCCTGTCAAAAACATTAGTGACTCATTTGAAATATACTGTGTACATATATATCATCTAGGTTTAAAGTAATATATTCCTGTTGTCTATTTTTCTGTGTTTACTTCTAGATCATAGAAATTATTTTACTGTTACCTAGAACTGATTTTTAAACGAGGACAGAATACTTTGTCTTAATAATCTCATGCCTACCTAAGCATAAATACACAATATTGTTTAAACAATAATAATTATGAATATTTTCTATCTACTTTGGGTAGTGCCATAATAAGTAAGTATTTCAAACTACTGATTAATAATATGAAACAAAAGAAACTGTTAAATTTTAGGATAGATAGTTATAGTACTTCATAAACTCAACAAATTACACTGGGAAGGAGAAATAGAATACATTGGTTTCTCCATCTATGGCAATTGAGATTTTGGCCAGGTATAGTAGCCTGGGCTGGCATTTGAGTTCTCTTAGTGTCTGTACAACATCTGCCCAGGCTCTTCTGGCTTTCCTAGTCTCTGGTGAAAAGTCTGGTGTCGTTCTGATAGGCGTGCCTTTATATGTTACTTGACCCTTCTCCCTTACTGCTTTTAATATTCTATCTTTTTTTAGTGAATTTGTTGGTCTGATTATTATGTGTTGGGAGGAATTTCTTTTCTGGTCCAGTCTTTTTGGAGTTCTGTAGGCTTCTTGTATGTTCATGGGCATCTCTTTCTTTAGGTTTGGGAATTTTTGTTCTATAATTTTGTTGAAGATATTTGCTGGCCCTTTAAGTTGAAAATCTTCATTCTCATCAACTCCTATTATCCGTAGGTTTGGTCTTCTCATTGTGTCCTGTATTTCCTGGATGTTTTGAGTTAGGATCCTTTTGCATTTTGCATTTTCTTTGATTGTTGTGCTGATGTTCTTTATGGAATCTTCTACACCTGACATTCTCTCTTCCATCTTGTATTCTGTTGCTGATGCTCCTATCTATGGTTCCAGATATATTTCCTAGGGTTTCTATCTCCAGCATTGCCTCACTTTGTGTTTTTTATATTGTGTCTACTTCCCTTTTTAGGTCTAGTATGTTTTTTTTCATTTCCATCACCTGTTTGGATGTGTTTTCCTGTTTTCATATAAGGACTTCTACCTGTTTGGTTGTGTTTTCCTGTTTTTATTTAAGGACTTATAACTCTTTAGCAGTGTTCTCCTGTATTTCTTTAAGTGAGTTATGACAGTCCTTCTTGATGTCCTCTACCATCATCATGAGATATGCTTTTAAATCCGGGTCTAGCTTTTCGGTTGTGTTAAGGTGGGAGTGCTGTGTTCTGATAATGGTGAGTGGTCTTGATTTCTGTTAGTAGCGTTCTTACGTTTGCCTTTTGACATCTGGTAATCTCTGGAGCTAGTTGTTATAGTTGTCTCTGGTTAGAGCTTGTTCCTCAGGTGATTCTGTTAGCCTCTATCAGCAGACCTGGGAGACTAGATCTCTCCTCTGAGTTTCAGTGGTCAGAGCACTCTCTGAAGGCAAGCTCTTCTCTTACAGGAAAGGTGCACAGATATATAGCCTTAAGACCTCCCTCCTGGTCGAACACGAAGGCCCATAACAGGATCTGTCCTGAAGCTGAGTTGCGTTGGCCTGTCCCAGAAGGTGTTAGCTTCTGTATTCTACACTCTCACATATGCAGAATACTCTCAGAGGAGTCCTGGAAACAAGATGTCTGCAGCTGATGCTCAGGCAAAGCACTCCTGCACCAGGCGGACCCCTTTCCTCTGGCTGGGAAAGTGGCCGGATGTCTGGGGCCTTTGCAGAATTCACTTGCCAGAGACCCGGACCAGTCTGGTGGTTCTTCAGAAAATTGACATAGTACTACCAGAAGATTCAGCAACACCTCTACTAAGCATATACTCAGAAGATGCTCCATTGTGTAATAAGGATTCATTCTCTATGATGTTCATGCCAGCCTTATTTATTTATTTTTTTAAATATTTTTTATTATTACATATTTTCCTCAATTACATTTAGAATGCTATCCCAAAAGTCCCCCATACCCTCCCCCCCACTTCCCTAACCACACATTCCCATTTTTTGGCCCTGGCATTCCCCTGTACTGGGGCATATAAAGTTTGCATGTCCAATGGGCCTCTCTTTCCAGTGATGGCCTACTAGGCCATCTTTTGATACATATGCAGCTAGTGTCAAGAGCTCCAGGGTACTGGTTAGATCATAATGTTGTTGCACCTACAGGGTTGCAGATCTCTTTTGCCCCTTGGATACTTTCTCTAGCTCCTCCATTGTGGGCCCTGTGCTCCATCCAATAGCTGACTGTGAGCATCTACTTATGTGTTTGCTAGGCCCCAGCCTTGTCTCACAAGAGACAGCTATACCCGTGTCTTTTCAGCAAAATCTTGCTAGTGTATGCAATGGTGTCATCGTTTGAAGGCTATTTATGGGATAGATCTCTGGATATCGCAGTCTCTAGATGGTCCATTCTTTTGTCTCAGCTCCAAATTTTGTCTCTGTAACAGTCTGGCGGTTCCTCAGAAAATTGGACATAGTACTAACAGAGGATCCCGCAATACCTCTCCTGGGCATATATCCAGAAGATGTCCCAACCGGTAAGAAGGACACATGTTCCACTATGTTCATAACATCCTTATTTATAATAGCCAGAAGCTGGAAAGAACCCAGATACCCCTCAACAGAGGAATGGATACAAAAATTGTGGTACATCTACACAATGGAGTACTACTCAGCGATTAAAAAAATGAATTCATGAAATTCCTAGGCAAATGGATGGACCTGGAGGTCATCATCCTGAGTGAGGTAACACAATCACAAAAGAACTCAAATGATATGTACTCACTGATAAGTTGATATTAGCCCAGAAACTTAATGTACCGGAAATATAAGATACAATTTGTAAAACACATGAAACTGAAGAAGAACGAAGAACAAATTGTGGACACTTTGCCCCTTCTTGGAATTGGAAACAGTCACGAGCCTTATTTATAATAGCCATTTGTTCGAAAGAACTCAGATGTTGCTCAACAGAGGAATGGATACAGAAATTCTGGTACATTTAAACAATGGAGTACTATTCAGCAATTAAAAACAATGAATTTATGAAATTCTTAGGCAAATGCATGTATCTGGAGGATATCATCCTGAGTGTGGTAATCCAATCACAAAAGAACACATATGATATGTACTAACTTATAAGCAGATATTAGATCAGAAACAGACTACTCAAGATACAATTTGCAAAACACATGAAACTCGAGATGAAGGAAGACCAAAGTGTCGATACTTCATTGGTTCTTATAATGGGGAACAAAATACCCATGGAAGGACTTACAGAGACAAAGTTTGGAGCTGAGAAAAAAGAAAGGACCATCCAGAGATTGCCCCACCTGGTGATGCATCCCATATACAGCCACCAAACCCAGACAATATTGCATATGCCAGCAAAATTTTTCTGACAGGACCCTGGAATAGCTATCTCTTGTGAGGCTATGCCAGTTCCTGGCAAATACAGAAGTGGATACTCACAGTCATCTATTGGATGGTACACAAGGCCCCCAATGTGGAATCTCGAGAAAGTACCCAATGAACTAAAGGTGTCTGCAAACTTATAGGAGGATCAACAATATGAACTAACCAGTAACCCCCTGAACTATGTATCTAGTTGCATATGTAGCAGAGGATGGCCTAGTCAGCCATCACAGAGAGGAGAGTCACTTGGTCTTCTGAAGATAATATACCCAAGTACAGGGGAATGTCAGGGCCAGGAAGCAGGAGTGGGTGAGTTGGCAAGCAGGGTAGGGGAAGGTATAGGAAACTTTTGGGATAGCATTTGAAATGTAAATGAAGAAAAATATCTAATAAAAAATGAGTTAAAAAATATTCGCAAAATCTTATACTAGCACGTTAAAAGCATATCCTAAAGCTCTCAAACACAAAGAAGAAATGACACCCAAAAGAAGTGGTGGCAGGAAATAGTTAAACTCAGGGTGGAAAAAAATAAAATAGAAAGAAAAATACAAAACAATTTTTGGAACAAGTATTGGTTCTTTGACAAGATCACTAAGATTAACAAACTATTATCCAAGTTAACTAAAATAAAAAAAAAAAGATACTATCCAAATTAGCAAAATCAAATATTAAATGGGGGGACATAACAACAGACACCTGATAGGTCGGAAAGTTTCGCAAAGTGCTTCTTCCTCCCAGAAGTACACTTGCTCAACCATATTAATTGTTGCTGTATTCATAATTATCTGCAACTGGAAACAACCTACAAGTCCATAAACTAAAAACTGTATAACATATATATTATATTTTTACAATGGAACATTACTCAGCTGTTATGCAATGGATGGAACCAGAAAAAAAAAAAACAATAAACAAAAACATAACCTGAATAAAGTATCCCAGTCCCAGGAAGATAAATATGCTATGTGTTGACTTATATGTTGATATTGACTGGGCTGGATAGTTTTTTGTCAACTTGCCACAAAGTAATGTCCCCTGAGAGTAGGGAACCTCAATTGAGAAAATGTCTCCGTAAGATTGGTCTGTGCAGGCAAGACTGCAGGGCATTTTCTTAATTAATGATTGATGGGGAGGATTTCTGTCCATTGTTGGTACTGCCATCAATGTGCTTGTGGTTCTGAGTTCTCTATGAGAAAGCATGAAATCATGGGGAACGAGCCACTAAGTAGCATGCTGCAGACACTCTGGGCCCCTATGTCTGCGTGGAAAGGATCTCTAGTCACAGGTGGGCAAAGCGTTGGATGAAATGATAGACAGATACACACAGGAGAGGTTGTGTAGAATCTGAATGTAATGTGTCAAATTGAGCATCAAACTTTTTATAAAGAAGAGAAGAGTGAAGTTGGGTGACACACCAGCAGGGTACAAAGAGGTTACTGGTTTCTTACAGAAAACAGAGGAATACAAACAAAGAAGGTCTGGCAGGAACCACCTGGGATAAAATTCTTTGTTAACAACTGGGATCAAAAAGAGCTCCACCAAAGATCCACTTAATCTTAGAAGCCAGCGTCAATGGTTTCGTGCCCTTGCTATAGTTCCTATTCTAGTCTATTGTATAGTCCACCTTCCCCCTAGGCTATTGTAAATATGTGTATATGGGTGTAACTCAGCTATCTATAGTTCTAAGTATGTACTCTGCTTCCTCCTTAGGTCTCAAACTTCCTTCTTCCTAGATGATGGTAAATTCCTGTGTAGGGCAGTGACTTAGCTTTTATTCAAAGTGATAGTATAATACCAGAGGCAATTCTGAATGTCACTGAATAGGCAACATTCTTACTGAATTCCAAGACAATGGTCAGCACAAGGACTTTCTAGGACATTGGAACACTGGCGAAAGCTTAGCTATGTCAGATTTCAATCTTAAAAAGCACTTATAATAAGATAACACTAAAAGAGAGCATGTGGATCCATACACCAGACTAACACGGGAATAGGGTATGAGTATATGGGTTAATGAGAACGCCAAAACTCCAGAAGGTGAGCTTCTGTGAAACTCTTTGCCTCATGAGCGCTTCCAGGCCTCTCGGCCTGTCAAGCTGACTTGACTGGTGTGTGTGGCAGCAGCACCCATCCACGGTCTCTGTATCAGCTCCTGCCTCTAGGTTCTTGGCCCATTTCAGTTCCTGTTCTGTCTGTATTCAATGATGAATAGCAATGAAGAAGTGTAAACCAAATAAGTCCTTCCCTCCCCAACTTGTGCTTGGGTTATAGTTTTTGGTGACAGCAATAGAAACATTAAGACATTCAACATTACATAAGTGATGGCCTGTCTACAATCTGTAGATCCAGTGAAGTTAGGTATAGATGAAGGGACTTGGGTGCATACATGGATGCCCATGGTATGGTGAAATAGAATGGATTTATTAGTGGACAAAGGTGGACAAGAAAGAGAAAATCAGGTGGCATGGTGGAGGGAGATGTGGTTGAATAAGGAAATGCAGGAAGAGATAGTTGAAAGAGAGAGGTATTTAATGAATGATGACAGAAAGGGGGAGGAACTGGAGAGGATGGGAGGTAGTAAAAGAACCGTGGGGAGTAAAATTTGGGGGGACTGTAAGCAGGGTCTATTAAATGAGAAATTAATTTTATTTTTAATTTTACTAGAATATTAAGCATGGCAGAGGGGCTCCCAGGAATGTACATTTTACCTCCAAAATACTGGGCTTTGATCGATTCTTGGTGAGGTGAACCACTTAAAAGCTGTTACCACTCTGTGGGTAACAGGGGCAATAATGATAATGTGTACATTTTACAATAAGACTTTACATGATCCTTTAAGTCAGCTTTATACAACACAGTATTGGTATTGGTTAGACAGATAAGTGGTAATCGTAGCCATGCCAGCTAATCTGTGTTTGATCCTCAAGTTGCACATGGTAGAAGGAAAGACAAGACATTATGACATGTACTTTTGAATTCCATATGTATGTTATACATTCTGTAGCAAAATATTAGATAGATAGATGTTGGGTGCTGTGCAAAAGGAACAGCAAAACCATTAGAACTTATGGAATGTGGCCCAGAAGATAGCCCAAGCATGGTGGATGTGCCTGGGAGAGGCAGAGCCCTGAGGAATGTGTCCTGAGGATTTCATGCTGTTGAGGATTTCATGCTGTTGTAGAGTTTCTCTCTTCTTGCTGCCCTCACATCACATCCCTCATAATCTATGGATTGTATGAAAATTTAAGGGGGGTTCCAGCCCCTCACTGGGCAATATCATTGCCACCCACAGTGTTAGTTAGATTTAACTTCCTCAAGGATTGCAGCTGATGCAGAACAATACTTCAAACACGATCTTGGAAAAAATTACTACGAAAAACATGTCTTTTTTTTTTTTTTTTTGCAAAAGTCAGGCTAGTGTTCAGGTGATGATTATTTCCTTGTACCCTTTTCCCCCCTCTGATTCCTGATATGATTTAAGAAAAACATGGTTAATGAACAGATGTGCACCCTGAGGATTCAAAGTAGAAAGGGATGATATGTTTTTATATAAAAGTTCAGTTTTGTGATACTTTTAAGATTTTTGAAGGATTAATTTTTGAGATAGATAAAAACTCATCCTTTCTGTATAACAGCAAATTTCATTCTACTAGTAAGAGAAACTGGCTGAAAAAAAAATTACCTTACTTGCTTACAACTTGTTAATCTATAATAAGTTTTTTTTTATTTAGAAATGTGTGTTGGTTCTTGGGGATAACATTGGATATTTATAAACATAATTTATAAATAGCTCATCATAAAAGTATAGTGAGAAGATGCTTTTCCTTATATATACTTATAATTATTCACTAGAAGAAAATAGAAAGTAACCAGTATAAATTTTATGCTAATTGAAAGATTGTGCAGAGATATATAAGCAGTGTGAGAAAAATAAAGTTGGTGCTTTGCTCCATCCACCAAATGTGAGTATATATGGAAAGTGGTTGAAGCTTTGCACTGTCCAACAAATGTGTGTGTGTGTGTGTGTGTGTGTGTGTGTGTGTGTGTGTGTAAGATTGTTTGTGCTTCTTAAAACTTGCTTCTTCCACCATGTATGTAAATGTGTCTTGCCTGCTTTATATGCCATCTAACCAACATCCCCTCCTTGGATCACAGAACACACTATCACAGCTACTCTTAGAAAGATAGACAGACAGCAAACACACAGAACCCTACTGGGCATGGTTTGAGCATGTATGAGACCACCCCCCTCCTCCAATGACACCCTTCCTCCAACAAGGAAACACCTAGTCCAACAAGGTTACTCATCCTAATACTGCCTATGGGCTGATGGGAACCAATTACATTAAAACTACCACACCTACCTAGCTACATGCATACATATATTCATGCATGAGAGATAAACAGAGAAAGAGGGTGAGAGAAATAGAAAGAGAGAGAGTGATAGGTAGATGATAGAGAAATAGTTGCATACATATCTACATAAATACATTCAATCATTACTTCATACATATATACATACATACATACATACATACATACATACATACATACATACATCTATAGAAGATGGATAGACTGACAATTAAATGTGATATTAATCTAAACACTAAAGACATGGTGCCCTTTACTTCACACACACACCCTGAGCATTGTTTACAATCCTCAATTAAGACATAAAGGTTGGACATTCGAACTACAAAGACATATACAAACAAACCCACAAAACCTACAATGTTCATTTGGTGTGCATAGATTTGGTTAATATCTAGGATTTCCTTTGCTTCTGTATATTATGAGAGATTACACCCTAAAATCTTTCTCAAACTTGTTCATTACTTTAGTTACTACTGTGTACAACTTGATACTTATAATCCACTAGATAGTAATGTTGCAGAAGGTATTTATTGTGCTGAAGATATTCAGTCATACCCCTCAGCTCCAAAATGTATCTTTTAAAGACACATAGTAAGGAATGATCTTCCAAATGACCTCAAATGAAACTGTCATCTGGTGGAAAATAACACAGCACAGGAAGAAGTTTACACATAAAATTTATATTCATGTGAATATTGGTCAAAATGATTACAATTGTAAAGTTGAATTACATAGTGGTATGTCTTTGAAACAATAGGAAAAAAATGATGTTCATACATTGTGTTTTCCAAAAAGAGTAGGAAATGTAAAACATTTAAGCAGTGGGATGCTGGTTTCTAATGCCAGGAGATGACTAACATAGCAACAGACTAATAAAGTATCCTCTTCAAAAGTTAAAAGAAAACAGCAACAACAAGAAGAGAACAACAATCACAAGGAACCATGTCATCCGTGGCATCTTCAGGAGGATGTGCAGCAATCTGAACATGGTTCTGAGAAAGATAGTTGATGTCTAGTGCTTTATCAGCCTGACAGGTTTGTGTTCAACCATCCATGTCTGTATACTAATGTTGGGAAAAATCCATCGATGATGAGTGACCTAAAGATGATGAGTTCTATTCCCCACTCTCCTTGCTGCTCTGGAGACTTCAAACCTGAGGGGAGGAATGTTATATTGATGAGTATGAGAATGCTGAAAGTCTCTTTGTCTACATTGTGTAAATGTGGCATCTCTTTAAGTGAAGTGTAAGACCTGCTTGGCCAGAAGGTACAACCAGAGGCCTGTTGAATAAAGATGCTACTATAGAGACCCCATTTAATGAGAAAGGTCTTTCTGAATTACCCTCTGACAGTGGTGGAATTTAAGATCCAATTATTCAGAAATGGCATGTAGGCACTATTGATGGCCTTAGTGTCATACCAAGAACATCCCCAACACTAATCAGAGATGTATGGCTAGTGGTCAGAGGTGAGTGGGTAATGGACATTGGGAAGAAATGAGACCCTATGAACCATGAAAAATAGATAGGACCCCAGTGGTCAGAGGGGAAATACACGAGGGCATCTTTGTGAGAAATTGGAAATCTAAAACCCCTTTGTACAGGTAAACTAGTATGTTTGTGTGGGTAGAGTTTACATTTGCATGTTCTTTCCTTGACGTGAGATCAAAGACCCAGCCTACCTCATGCAGTGGAGACCATTCCAGGTACTTCCTAACAGCTAGCAACTCCTCATCAGAGACTAGAGCATCTGTCCACTATAGTAAATGTGGTGCTGGATCAGGAAGCAGTCTGAGCACTCATCAAAAACCTGGCTGACAGTTCCACACTAGTTCTTCTCAGGCATATGCTCATCTCCTGGGTCTAGGTATGAATGGTGAGGAGCACATCATTTTAGTTTCTGCCTTGAGGGAATGATATTTTGTTCTGGGCTGTACATCTTAATGTTCGGTTCAGGTACTTTAAGCTTTGTGGTCTGGAGGTCCATTTGGGAATTAAAATTGGGGGGGGGTGTCTAAGTGTCTGCATCAGAGGAGAACATTGCAAGGTCATTATTCGTCAGAAAGGCATATTTGATGACCACTTGGGGAAAATGAGATCTGAGGCCCCTGGTAACTCAGAGTCAGTAGATTGGAATACCTTTGTCAAAGCAGAAGGATCTGAGGCCCAATAAAATAGACTTAGTAAGTTTACTCCCACAGGGGCATATTTAGAATGTCTGAGAACCCTTTGGATATTTGTGGACTGTAGCTCTCTATTAGAACTGGGAGGGCTGGTAGATCCTTTGGTGAGAAGTGGAATATTTCAGGTATAGTCTAAAAGCCAGTTCAGTAAAAGACAGTAACTGGAATACTTTGGGTAAGGGGAGACATATGCAGTATCCCTATATGCAGGAGAAGAATTGTTTCTGACCGTCTCGGGATTGCTGATAGATCTAAGATTCTCTAAAATAGAAGGATGGCGATAGGAGCTTCATAGGATTGTATAGAATAGTTTTATCCTGTTATTCCTATGTCTGCATCACTATTGAGCAGAAATTGAACACTGATTGATACCTTGAGAATTACAGGACATTCCAGGTACTTACTCCTTCATCAGCTCCAAACTTGAAATCACAATCAAGAATACACATCATCTGAATGTCCATGGTAGGCATGACAACAATCTTAGAAGTCTTCTAAGAGGGTGTAATGTAGTAGTCTCTGGTTTAGTGTCTTCCTTAAATATATGTCCATCCACACATTCCTCTGCATGGAGGCCAGGATGTCTCTGTCTAAGGAAACACAACAAAGATAGTGATCTGATTTACCCTTACCTTGATACTCTTCTGTTTGGGATCTCAGTCCAGAGTGTTCTGAAATCTCTTAGGTCAGAACAGTGCTTCCCAGACCACGGAAATTAGAAGTGATAGGTAGGACATCTCCTGGGAAGATGGTGAATCTGGGGGATTTCCTCAAACACACTGTGCTGACACAATTGGAGCACTCTCTGTTGTGAATGTCTAAATCTTCCTAAGTAAGATAGGGGAGGAGCTTGGGCAGTTTTGCACAGATGTAGGATGGTTGTGCCCTTCATCAAAGAGGTAATGTGGCAAACTTCATGAGAATAAGGAAGTTGAAGCACTCTGGTCATCAGCAGCATTTCTGTGATACTTTGCAAATGTGAAATTCTAAACCTACTTGTCAGAGGGGTAAAATCTCTGGCTATTTTCAATAAATAAGAAATACCATTTCACATTGGAGAAAATGAAAATACCTTCTGAAGCAGAGGAAGTTCCAGTATTGCTTGATCAGCTTCCAATTCTTTTTTGCAGAATTGAGAATATCCACATATTTTATGTGATGTGTGGACAGCAGGCAGCAATTGTTTCAGTATTCCAATAGGTTGGATGGTTATCTTTGGTCTATGAAGCCTTTAGTCAGATGACATAAGAGCAAGGCCACTTTTCTTGAATGGAGGAATGTCTCCGAATATTTGTAGCAGGAAGAAGTTTGGAAGTAATCTTAGACAGTTGTGATATAGCAGGCACACATAGTCAATAAGACAAGATCTATTTACACTTTGCAAGAGAGGGTAGGTATGAGTCCACCACTGGAAAAAAAAAAGGAAATATTTCAGTCCAATATGGGCATTAGGAGAAGGCTTTGTTGCCCAATAGACAGAGGGAGAAGAGGAAATATTTATGGCTAGATGTCGTGTGTCTGAGGCTCCAATAGGCAGAGGGAGAGGCACTGAAGCCCTGGTATGACAGGATGACATTTACAGACCTCTTCGACCGAGGATGTGAATTTGAGAACTGCTGGAACAAAGAGAGTCATTCTGGTGCCCCTTTCAAATGAGGAGTTCGATGTGAGACACAGTTAAATGGAAATTTTTGCCCTCCATCAGATAGAGAATAGTTTGGAATCCTTCCTGGTCAGAGAGGGTAATTATTGAAGACCTTTTTGACTGGAAGTGAAGTTTGGGGCCTGGGGCAGGTAGAGATGATCTCAGGCCCATCAGGCTTACAAGATAGATATTGGACCCTCATGTATACAGAGGATGCATTTGATATATAATGGGCACAAATTTGTGGTCTAAGTATTGATGTTTAGGAGTAGAAGATTAAAGCAGAATTAGAGTCTGCTTAATGTCCCAAATCTCTTTAGGGATAAGGGAGTGACCTAGCCTACCTTAAGCAGTAGAGGTAGGACTGCTTCACAACTTAGAAGATTCCCATCTTCACATACACCTTGGTAAGCCTGGCAGCAATACAAGCATTATGCATCAGGCATGACTGTAAGTCTCTAAGCACTCTTGAAGCTTATCATCAGTTATATGGGTGTTTGCATGAAGGATGGTATGAAGGATAGATGACCTAAGTTTCAGGCTCTGTTAATGCAGGGCAGAATTAAGTGAAGTATAATTTCCTAGGGACCATGGTTGGAGGGAAATGATCTAAAGCTCATGATTGGAGCATTATATTTGAGGCCCATATGTATGTAGGGGATGCTCTTAGGATACTTGGATTTTGGTACCCTTGGGAAAAATGAAAATTCTGAGATTCCAATAGTAAGAAACAGAGAGAGAGAGAAAGAAAGAAAGAAAGAAAAATGAGAGAGAGAGAGAAAGAGAGAAAGAAAGAAAAAAAGAAAGAAAGAAAGAAAGAAAGAAAGAAAGAAAGAAAGAAAGAAAGAAAGAAAGAAAGAAAGTTAGTTAGTTGTAGGCCATGTTTAACCAAATAGCAGGATCAAGTCACCTCACTGTGCACAAGGGAAAAATCTAGTTTACCTTGGGTAGAGGGAAAACAGAATGGTAATGCATGGTTTGCTTCCATCTAGTCTTCCCAGTTTCCATTATCCATATATTGTATATACTGTTGGGAAGAATACAAGGAACAATCAGCACACTCTTCCAACAGGGAGAGTGGTTGTCTGACCTGAGTTTGTATTGGTCTGTACCTATCCATAACTGAGAGACAGGAACACAGCATTTCTGACAACTACCTCTAGGAAGATCGCAGGTATATTAGTTTTCCTTTCTATTTTCTGCCCTCTGTCCTACACTCAGAAACATGTGAGAGCCCACTGTGAAGTTGCAATTGTGTTTACCTTGCAATCTTTCTAGTAGAGAGTGGCACTGAGGTAATATGAGTTTAAGTCAAGTTTAAGGTGTCCTTAAATGAATACTCTTGGGCATCCCAAGAGGCTATATCTGAAGCTCCTATGACTACAGGTAGAATAAATGACACCCTCTTGGCCATAGGATCCAAACCTGAGGTCTCTGTCATCATTGCTCCATGGCACATACACCCTTGGCCAGCAATTAGATGTCTATGTTCCTTGAGGTTGAAGGAAGAAATCATAGCCCCCTTTTGTACTACAATGAACTGCATGTGAGTGGATATCATTCTACCTTTTTCAGTGGGAATGGCATAAGGTTTACTTGGTCTGGGGCATCTATTTTTTATTAGATATTTTCTTTATTTACATTTCAAATATAAACTACTTTCCTAGTTTGCCCTCTGAAAATCTTCTATGCCTTCCCCCTCCCCCTGCTCACCAACCTACCTACTCCTGCTTCCTGACCCTGGCATTTGCCTATAACGGGGCATAGAGCCTTCACAGGACCAAGGGCCTCTCTTCCCATTGATGACCTACTAGGCCATCCTATGCTACACTTCTGGTTAGAGCCACAAGTTCCACCATGTGTTTTCTTTGATTGGTGGCATAGTTCCAATGAGCTCTGGGGGTACTGGTTAGTTCATATTGATGTTCCTTCTATGGGGCTACAATCCCCTTTAGGTCCCTGAGTATTTCTCTGGCTCCTTAATTGGGGACCTTATGCTCTGTCCAATGGATGATTGTGAGCATCCACTTCTGTATTTGGCCGGCAGTGGTCTGGGACATCTTTTGTCACAAGAGAAATGACTGAGTCCCACTTTCAACGAAACTGAAAGTTTGAGGGTATTTCCACTAAATGAGTACTTTAGACAATCTTGGGCAAATAGAGAAGGTCTGCAGGAGGCTTAGTCATAGGAGGGATGTCTGACATTCTCTTCAGTGAAAAAAGCAAAACAAAACAAAACAAACAAACAAAAAAACAAAGGACTGGAGTAACTTGGGAAGAGAGGAAGTACTGGGCTCTTAGAAGTAAGAGAAAATGATGAGACCTGGTTGTACAATGGTATGCATTAGAAAAATCTTGGAGAGGGGGTGAGTGCCATGCAACATCCTGTTATGCATGAATGTCCCTTTTACCTTGATCAGTAAAGGAAGTCCCTCCACTGCTCTTCAGCTTCCAACTCTTCCTTAGTTGGTAAAAGTTCCACATCCTGTGTTTAGTCTGGGGGAGTTCAGACAACAGTCCAAGCCTTTTCAAACAGCCTGGATGTCTTTCCCTGGCTAGGTTGCCTCCTTCAGTTTGTCTTAATATGTCCATATATAGGCAACAACTATTCAATTGGATTGCAAAGTATAACATAGGATCCAGTCAATAATTCTATATATAGGACCTGGGACCACAAAACAGAGAGAAACAATATATTTACCCTGCCATCCTTATAAAAGGGAAAGGCTTGAATTTTACTTAATTAAATAATATACATTTCATATAGTTCAAAGTCATAGATGAATGCTTGAGGATACAAGGCACCATGCACTATTATTCAAAAGAGCATATCTAATGGCATCTTTGGAATGAAGAAAAGTGTGACCTTCCTTTGGTCAAACACAGTGGTTAACCCCACCCCCACCCCCCTTGCAGAAGTGAACAAGATCCAAGGCCATATTTTGGGGGAAGGAAAAGACCGAACATCATTCAGCCTCACCCAGGTTAGTTCTCTTGGCTACTTCAAAAAAACAAGGAGTGTAAGAGGAATCTGGGGAACAGAGGAGTTCTGAGAACCTCTTCTCAGAATGGGAAGTTCTAAGACCACCTTCAACAGAGGAGAAATCATGAATGTCTTAGTTCCTAAAGTAGAGGTCCCCAGTCATATTTTGCAGGTCAGAAATATCCAGTTCACCCATGGTCAGCAGGGGAAGTTTCTAGGCTTCATTGGGTACTGGAGGAATGTTCAGACTCTGCCTCACTAGCTTCCAAGTATTTCCCCCATATGCATACCTTGTGTAACATCTTAGAGTCCAGTCAGTGGCCACAACAACCTCCCAACATAAGTAGTTATGCAAGCATTTATGTTTCCTTGAGGCTGTGTTCAGCTGCACACATCTGTGAATAAGAGATAGGAATGGTGCATTTTGATGACCATTTTTGAGGCACAGGATATGAGAGCCAATTTCAGATTTCTATTTTCTGTCCTATGGTCTAAAAGGAGAGAAAATGTGAGGTGTCATTGGTCGCGGATGTATTGTACAGATACCTTGGACAGAGGGGATATGTTTAAAGCAAACTTAGTTAATAGGGGTATTTGCGAGGCACAGCCAGAAGAGAATCTCTGGTGGTTCTATAATTGCACAGGTGGATCTGAAGTGTCCTAGTACAGATAGTAGAGGTCTTAAACGCCCCTTCGACACAGGAGCTAGTTCTGAGAGTCCTTTCAAAAGTCTTTGATTTTCCAGGACCCCCTTTGCAGAAACTGAAGGTCTAAAATCCACTTGGTGAATTGAAGTAGACAATAGGCCCAGATTCCTACTGGGGAGACAGGGAATGTTAGATTCTCTTTTATGTAGAATGAGTGGTATAAGTCTCCCATGGTCTGACATCCTTTTAAGGAAAAATGATTCAAAGCTACTTGGTAGGAATAGGAATATTCCGTGTAAGGCATAATACATGTTTTAGGCCACATTTGACCAATAGGGTCTAAGGCAATGTTAGCCCTAGGAGAGTTCTGACATTCTATTCAGTGTAGTGAGAAAAAAATGAGTTACCATGGGGAAATGTGGGCCCCATGTAAGAGAGGAAATCTCCAAGGCCCTACTGAAAGAGGAGGGCAGAATCATCTTGAAGCAGAATGTGAAATTGCCATATACACTTCTGTCAAAGGTACAGATCCCTGGTACCTTATAGAGTGGAGAATGTTTCCAGCCACGATCATAAGTTTCCAATTCTTATTCAGAGTTTTGTATTTTCATAGTTTGTGTTCATTCAGGAGAGACAAGGCAGCAACATATTTTTTTCTTCCAAAGGCTTTGAATGTCTGTTGCTGGCTAGGATACTTCTTTGACTTTGTGCATCTATCCAGGTCTAGGCAGAATTAATGAAGTTATTACATTTCTATTGACTTGCCTAAAGGCAGATGGCACAGGTTCTTTGCTCTGATTTGTAACTTGGGCTATGGGACCTCAAACCAGAGTGGACTAGGGTACCTTGTTTACAGAAGGAGTCACTTTTGGAAATACGGCTGATCAGCTAGGTATAAAACTACTTTGACCATATGTGTGAATGTCATTTTTGAGAAAGAGAATATGTTGGGAGGGTAAGGAAGAGCAGAAAAGTCACAGAATCCCTCAGACAAAAGTTTACCTTGGGAATTTGAAGAAGATGTCAAAAATAGCTTATCAAGTGCAAATGTCCTCATAGTCCAGAATACCCATGTGTTCTGAGACTTTGAGTTGTGCTTGCCAGCAATCAGAGCATTTATCTTACAAATTGTTTGGTAATCTCTAGCTCTATGTTCTCCACAAGCTGTACAGCAGCATCCCAGGCATAGGCTACAAAGATGTAACTGCTCCATTTCAAGTGACAGGCTTAAAAATAAAAATTAGATTAGGGTTCATATTTTTACTGTCATGTCCCAGGACATCATTCAGAGTGTTTGGCATCCCTTCTTTTATTTGAGCATGCCTGGCCATCCAGGTCTGAAGGGAAACTTTAGGACCTCCTAGAGCAATAGACCTCATGATTCTATGGATAAAAGTGGATTTTCTGAGGTAAGCATGGTCAAGAGAAGCTGATTTAAAGTTTCCTTGAGAAAAAAAAAAATGAACATCGGCTTGAGTTTTTCATGTCAGTGGCTTTTCTGTAGGCTCCATAAGCAGCAGAATTTGTATTAATCCCTGGTCAAATTTAAGGTTAGTCTCTATTTCCCTAATTCAAAGATAAAATGAAAGTTTCTTCCTTGACAGAGTATCTATGTCAAAGATTCTTCATTGAAACCTTTTTGTACCTAGAGTTTACCTTGAATTGAAGGAAAAATCTGGGAAACATAAGGAAAAATGTCTAACGTTCAGTCCATAATATCAGCAAGTTGTGTGGGATTCCTCGACCTAAACGAATGTTCAAGCCTGCTTTGGACAAACTGGTATGATCAGAGGCTCCCTTTGCTTCAGTGGGAAGATGTGATGCCTACTTAAGCAAAGGTAGAAAGAGTGAGTAGCCCTGGGGAGAAAGGAGGTGCTGATATCCTTGTAACAGGAGAGATGATCAGAGTGTAAAAATCCCCATAATATTTTGAGCAAAAATTAAATTGCTTACCTTAGCTCATGAGGTCCTAGCATTGCCACACCTTCTAACAGTTCTTCACAGCCTGGGGTATCCATATCCTTAGCTGAATTAGCAAGACACCATATATAGATACCATGATTCATGAAAAGCTTGGGATTATGTCCTCAGCATGATTGCCTCCTAAGAATTATGTTCAACCAACCAGAACTGAGTTAGAGTGATGGTTTCACACCATGTCATGTGACTATACTCAAGGAAGTAGCATCAGGTTCCAGGATTGGCCTCCTCCTCTTGATTTCTGTGAACTTTGAGCAGAGGGAGCAATGCTCCTTGGTCAGAGGTAAAATATCTCATGGATTCCCGAACGGAAGGGATTTTTATGAGAGCCCATTCGGTCAAAGGTGAACATTTTATGACCTTGATCATCACAGGAAGGAAAATACTATAGGTTTGGAAAAGAGAAAGTCCCTCAACCCTGTTGGACAGTAGGGGAGTTGCCCTGTTCACCTTCTGTAGAGGAGGTTGGTCCAGGCACTCCAGGCCTCCACATCTTCAGAGAACTCTAAAAAATTCTTATCTCTGAGGACTACATGCAGATTTGACAGCAATCTGAGGTTTCTTCTGACAAGTCGGCTCAAAGTCCCTGACTCTTAAGCTCTGAGACTACAGGCATCCTAGTCCTGATCCTTGGACAGGGGTAATTAGGTCAGAGGATCAGAATAAGAAGCACTTGGTGCACCTTAGATCAAGGGAGTCTATTTTTCATGAACTAGATCAGATCTAGTAGGTAGGTCTAGGTCCTCAATGATCAGAAGAATCATATAATACTCTCCATGAGGTGAAAATTATATAGCACGTTCTACTGGCTACAATTGTGAGCTACTCTTAATCAGAAAGGGGATTCTTGTCCTGCTTTTAGTCACAGGGGCATAGATGATGCTTCAATGTGCATCTGAGGCAGCTAGGAGTGGAAATTGTAAGTTTGATAGACAGTTGATGAAAAAGAAAAAGTTCTAAATTCATGTTGCTCATAAGGGGCATAGAAAGGGAAAATTTGAGGGCAGCTTCTGGATCTAAAAAGAACTGAAAATGCCAGGGTAAGAGAGAGTAGGGCCCAGGCCACCCTCTTGAGATGAACTGCCTTACAGGTTCCATTTGGCAGGCTGGGAAGCTCTGATGCGTCCCTGGGCAGAAGGAGGAAGTCGGAAGCAAGGAGTAAGTCGTAAGCCTCCTAGAGCAATTACGATATCTCTTTTGTCATAAAAAGCATCGGTGAGGCCCAGTTTCTTAGATGGGACATTTGAGGGGCCACCTCTTTCAGCCTGAAGCATTCTGAGCCTTTCTGAAACAGGGATCACAAAGCCAGTGTCCCTTTGGTGAGAACTGGAAAGTCTGAGTCCACATTGGTCTGACTGAGAAGGTCCGACACCTCCTTTAGGGGAGAGGAAAGAACTACAACTCCCCTTTTGTCGTGCGATCCTGTTGAGATTGATTTTCATATGACATGTATATTTGTGGCCTCTTAGGACAGAATGGTCACAAAGGGGGAACCCAAACTCATATTGTAATGATGGGTCTCTCCAAGGACAGGAGAGAGCAGGTACCACATCTTCTGCTTGAGATAATGTACGTCTGTAATATCTTCGCATAACAGGGAATCTTCCAAAAGGGAATGTGGTACTCGCTTTTGGAGGTATGAATCCCCATAGGATAGGCACAAAAGCTATGGGCTCCCGTTTGGCACTTCTGGAAGGTTTCTCTCCCTCTTGGACATTAGGAATATGTTTTGAGTGCTCCTTAGTAGAAACAGAATGGCTGATATGCTCTTGGGGTGATGATGAGAGTTTCACACCTCTACGGGGACTGTCTCCATCTCAAGATGACTCAATGCATTCTTGATCTGTAGGGGAAGTTTGCAGGGCTCCTTGGGTAAGAGAGGCTTTCCTCTGTTTTCTTCTGGTAGAAGTAGCGTGTCTGGGAATCTCATGAGGAGAGGTGGGATGCCTGAGGCTGTCTTCATGAGAAACAGTTGTTCGCATGCACTCTTCTGTAGGGATGGAGGATGGCTTGCCAACCTCATGCTCTGAATTGGAAGCTTGGGTGTCCCATTGGTCAGAAGGGGCTTTTTCTGATGGGGTTTCAGTAGACTTGGATGGTCTGTGAATGCCTTGGTTTGGTAGGGGACTTCTGAGACCCACCTCATAAGATGGTGAGCATCTGCAGGCTCCTTTAGCAGAATCAGAAGTGGCGAAGTTTATGTTAGTCACAGTTTTAAGCTTTACACCTCTTTTCTTAGATTTGCAAGCTCTTACCCGCATTTTGGGAGAATGGCAGTGTTTCCAGCCCGCATGTTTTGAGCGTACAGATTTCAGGCTCTCTTGATCGACAGAGGAAGGGCTTGGTCTTGTTTTCCCCAATTTAGAAGGTGTGGGGCAATCTCCTGGAGGAGGAGAATGACTGAGACCTTTTTTACAAAGGATACTAGATCTGAAACTCAATTGTGATGATTTCAAGGGGGAGATGCTCCTTTGAGGAGTAGAGGTAGGACTGGATTCCTTTTCTGCATACTTGGAAGATGTGAGGCTACTTTCGGCAGAAGAGATACATTTTAAGGCATCAAGGTCTGAAAGGCAGTATCTGATATCCCCTTCAGGAAATGGGACATGTTTCAATATGCTTTGGTTAGATTTGAAACGTCTAGGGCTCTTCTTGTGATAAGAGGAATTTCTCCAGACATCTTCATGAGGAGGGGTAGGGATAATGTCCCCTTCTGCACAAAGGGACAGTCCCTGAAACTCTGTTGAAAAGGAAGCACCCATGGTTACTGGGGGAGATGGCACAGGTTTTAGAGGCCCTTGGGCCGGTTGAGAAAGTTCTAGACTTTCCTGGGGAAATGCTGGTGTTCTCAGGATCCCTTGTTCAGATACTAAAGGGCCCAGAGCACCTTCATTGGGTTTCAAAAGACACAGAGACCCTAAAACAGATGCCAAAGCTTCTGGGGTCTCTGGCACAGATTCTGAACTCTTAGAAATGGATTGTGTATATGTCAGAGGTTCTTCTGCCTCTGGACGAAGTGGTGAAGGAGCTGGTAATTTGGGAGAATCGTGTGTGGCTGACAAAGATTCTATGACCTCTTGGGTGACAGGTGGTATTTCTGCACTATTTTGCATACATGCCTGTTTTTCTAGTCTGTCCTGGGAAGAATCAGAAAGTCCAAGATCTTCTGGATTGGATGGTGAATATCCTAAAGCCTCTTTTTCCAAACAGGGTCCTGGAGGCTCTTGAGGTAACAAGGAAGTTTCTGTAAGCCCTTGGGAAGATATTGATGTTTCTAGTACACCTTGGGCAGACAGGGAAGGTCTCTGAGACATTAGGACAGAATGTGACACTTTCAAATCCAATTGGACAGATGGAGAAGGTCCTAGAGTCACTATGGTAGATGCTGAAATTTCCAAAGCTCCTGGGGAAGCATTGGATATTCCTGGCTTGACATGAGTACAGGTACAACCTTCCAGATTTCCCTGTAAAGACAGGCAAGAGCCTCTAGCTTCTTGAACAGATAACAAAGGTCCTGGATTCACTTGAGCAGATAGGGACATTGTCAAATGCTCTAGGGCAGATGATACAGATCCTAGTGTTCCTCGTCCAGATAAAGAAATTACCATGGGTCCTTTGGAAGAATGCATAGATCCTGAAGGATCTGAAGCAGATGGATCTGTTTGTTGAACCCTTTGTGGAGAATTCAAAGACTCATTTGGTCCCTGGAATTAAGTTAAAGGTCCCTCTGTAGGTTTAGAGAGATCTAAAGGCTCTTCTGTGGAAAGGCAAGGATCCAAAAGGCTTAGGGAAGAAAGTGAGGAACTAAGTTGGGCAGAAATTGCAAGTTCCAGAGGTGAGTCATTGGATATCACATGTCCTGGGGTAGCTGTTGAAAATTTTTGTGCATCTGATGCAAATGATGAATATCCTAGCGTTCCCTGGGGAGGTGGCAAAGGTTCTACAGGGCCTTGTGTAGTTGCTGAAATCCTCAGAGATCCCTGGTCAGATCTCAAAATCCTTGCTGTATTTTGAGCAGGGTGGGTATATCCCTGACACACTGGGAAAGATGGTGAGTCTGCTACTGTGTAGTGTGTAGATGTGGACTGAGCTCCTATACCTTGTGTATGTAAAGAAGGACTTGAAAACCTTTTGGAAGATGTAGAATGTTGGGTAGACCTTTGTGGACATGTGGACAGATGTACGGTCCCCTGTGCAGAGAGACCGGGACTCACATCTCCATGAGCAGACTCAGAAGATGCTGGAGTCCCTTGTTCTGAGGAGGAAAGACCCAGAGGATTATGAGAACATTCAGAACAGTGTGATGTATTCATCATTGCCTGGGCTGAGATAGAAAGTTTCAGAGGCCCCTGGGCAGATTGCAAAGGTGCTAGATACCCTTGGCCAAATGGGAAAGTCTTTGCAACTCCTTGGGCAGAAGAGGAATGTCTACCACGTGTTGGAGGTGATGGTGGCAAAGTTCCTAGAATAGCTGAAGTAGACTGAGAAGATGCTACAGCCTGCCTCACTTGTGGAAAAAGGCCTAAAGCACTCTGTGATTGTTCATATTGTGCCAATATCCCTGTGGCATCTGTTGAATTTTCTAGATTTCTTTGTTTGGGAAAATAGAACTTTGCATGGGCAAAGTTCCCTCTTGTGCCCTGGAAAGTTCCTTGGGCTTTTGAAAGATGACAAATGTACTAGAACCACTGGAGTAGGTACAAGATGCTCCTGAACACCCAGTACAGGAGGGCAATGTCCTATATCTGATGGTGTAGGATAGAAGGTTTCTTGAGATTTCTGGCTAGGTAGGAAAGCCCCAGTGTCCCTTGGGAAAGCTGGGGATCTTTGTGCAAGATAATGGACAGTTGGAGAAAATCCTACATCTGTCTGACAAGAAGTTGGAGGATGCAAAGTATCTTGAGCAAATGAAACACTTTGTGTATTACCCTGTTTAGAAATGGGCAGTTTTAGAGAACCTTCGGCAGAACAGAAATGTCCAAAAGTCTCTTGGAAAGATGAAGATAATAGGGTTCCTTGTGAAGATAAACGAATTCCCAGAGGCATCTGATCAGATGACACAGAATCTGGTAGCAACTGAGTATTTTGGGTAGACCCCACATGTCCTGGAGTGGGAAGCAAAGTTCCCACGGTCTCCTTTGCAGACAGGGAATTTCCTACTGTGGCTTCTGCAGATAAAAATTCCCCTCAGTGCCCTGAGGAGATGTGGAAGACCCTAGAGTTGTTTCTTTAGATTTAGTCACTTCTAGACGACATTCTTCAGATGAACAAGGTCCCAGAGTTCCTTGCTCAGATCTCAAAGATGATGGGGACACCTGTAGAGATGTAGTAAGATCCAGGTGTAGTCCAGCACATCTGGGAGTGTCTGAACTCCCTTGGGTAGATGGAGAATATTCATTTGTTTCTGAAACTGCTGGGGAAGGAGCTGAATGCAGTAGAGCCCCTTCAGCAGATCCAGAGATATGGGTCATTGCCTGGGCTGAGATGGAAAGTGTCAGAGGCCCCTGGGCTGATTGCAAATATGTTAGGTTCCTGGGCCCACGTGGGAATGTTTCTGCACCTCCTTGAGTAAAAGATGAATGTCTATCAGGTTCTCGAGGTGATGGTGGCAAAGGTCCTAGAGTAGGCAAAACAGAGGTAGAGGATTCTGTATTCTCCCTCACTAGAGGCAAAGGGCCCGAGGTAGTCTCTATGTGTTTACATTGTCCCAAGCCCAATATCCCTGTGGAATCTGCCGAAGGTTCTAGATTCCTTTGGGTGGATGACAAAGAACTTTGCACAGGCAAAGACCCCTCTGCAGGTGGGGAAAGGTCCTTACACTTTTGAGAGTTTAGCACATATCCTTGAGAGACTTTACTAGATAGAGGATGCCCCTGATTATCTAGTACAGACAGTGAGTGTCTTACATCTGCTGCTGAATATGAAATGGATTTTTGAGATTTCTGGTTAAGTAGTAACGGCCCAATATCCCTTGAGGAAGCTGGGGATCTTTGTCCAGAAGGTTCAGAAAGGGGAGAAAATCTCATATCTTTCTGGCAATAAGTTGGATATTGCACAGTCTTTGGAGTGGATGGCATAGTTTGTACATTCCCTTGCCTAGTTGTAGACAGTTTAAGAGACCCTTGGTCAGAAAGGGAATGTCCAGAAGCCTCTATGGAAGATGAAGAGCCTAGAGTTCCTGGTGAAGATAAAGAAATTCCCAGAGGCTTCTGATCAGATGTCAAAGACTCTGAGACCACCCGAATGATTTGGGTGGACCCTAAAGGTCCTGGAGGGGAAGGCAAATTTCACACAGACTGCTTTGCAGACATGGGCTTTCCTAAAGTGGCTTGTCCAGATAAGGAATGCCCCCTAGTACCCTGAGCAGATGCAGAAAACCCTACAATTGTTTCCTTAGATTTAGTCCCTTCAGATGAGCAAGGTCCCATAGTTCCTTGCTCAGGTCTCAAAGATGATGGGGACACCTGTAGTGATGTAGCAAGATCCATGTGCAGTCCAGCACATCTGGGAGTGTCTGAAGTCCCTTGGGTAGATGAAGAATATTCACTTGTTTCTGAAAATACTGAGGAAGGAGCTGAATGCAGTATGGCCCCTTCAGCAGATCCAGAGATATGGGTCATTGCCTGGGCTGAGATGGAAAGTGTCAGAGGCCTCTGGGCTGATTGCAAATATGCTAGGTTCAAGGGGAAGAGATGGGAAAGTTTCTGTACCTCCTTGAGTAAAAGATGAATGTCTACCAGGTTCTTGAGGTGATGGTGGCAAAGCTCCTAGAGTAGGCAAAGCAGATGTAGAAGATTCTGTATTCTCCCTCACTAGAGGCAAAGGGCCCGAGGTAGTCTCTGTGTGTTTACATTGTCCCAAGGCCAATATCCCTGTGGAATCTGCCAAAGGTTCTAGATTCAATTGGGTGGATGACAAAGAAATTTGCAGAGGCAAAGTCCCCTCTGCAGCTGTGGAATGGTCCTTACACTTTTGAGAGGTTAGCACATATCCTTGAGGGTCTTTACTAGATAGAGGATGCCCCTGAGTACCTAGTACAGACGGTGAGTGTGTTACATCTGCTGATGAATATGAAATGGATTTTTGAGATTTCTGGTTAGGTAGTAATGGCCCAATAACCCTTGAGGAACCTGGGAATCTTTGTCCAGAAGGTTCAGAAAGGGGAGAAAATTTCATACGTTTCTGGCAATAAGTTGGATGTTGCACAGTCATTGGAGAAGATGGCACAGTTTGTATACTACCTTGCCTAGTTTTAGACAGTTTTAGAGACCCTTGGTCAGAAAGGGAATGTCCAGAAGCCTCTATGGAAAATGAAGAGCCTAGATTTCTTGGTGAGGGTGAAGAAATTCCCAGGGGCTTCTGATCAGATGTCAAAGACTCTGAGACCACCGGAGTGATTTGGGTGGACCCTAAAGGTCCTGTAGTGGGGGGCAAATTTCCCACAGACTGCTTTGCAGATATGGGCTTTATTAATGTGGCTTGTCCAGATAAGGAATGCCCCCTAGTTCCCTGAGCAGAAGCAGAAAACCCTACAGTTGTTTCCTTAGATTTAGTCCCTTCAGATGAGCAAGGTCACATAGTTCCTTGCTCAGATCTCAAAGATGATGGGGACACCTGTAGTGATGTAGTAAGATCCAGGTGCAGTCCAGCACATCTGGGAGTGTCTGAAGTCCCTTGGGTAGATGGAGAATATTCATTTGTTTCTGAAACTACTGAGGAACGAGCTGAAAGCAGTAGAGCCCCTTCAGCAGATCCAGAGATATGGGTCATTGCCTTGCTGAGATGGAAAGTGTCAGACGCCCCTTGGCTGATTGCAAATGTGCTAGTGTCCCGGGACCAGATGGGAATGTTTCTGCACCTCCATGAGTAAAAGATGAATGTCTACCGGGTTCTCGAGTTGATGGAGGCAAAGATCCTAGAGTAGGCAAAGCAGATGTAGAAGATTCTGTATTCTCCCTCACTAGAGGCAAAGGGCCAGAGGTATTCTCTGTGTGTTTACATTGTCCCAAGCCCAATATCCCTGTGGAATCTGCCAAAGGTTCTAGATTCATTTGGGTTGATGACAAAGAAAGTTGCAGAGGCAAAGTCCCCTCTGCAGCTGTGGAAAGGTCCTTACACTTTTGAGAGGTGAGCACATATCCTTGAGAGTCTTTACTAGATAGAGGATGCCCCTGAGTACCTAGTACAGATGGTGAGTGTGTTACATCTGCTGGTGAATATAACTGGACTTTTGAGATTTCTGGTTAGGTAGTAACTTCCCAATATCCCTTGAGAAAGCTGGGGATCTTTGTCCATAAGGTTCAGAAAGAGGAGAAAATCTCATTCCTTTCTGGCAATAAGTTGGATGTTGCACAGTCTTTGGAGAAGATGGCACAGTTTGTACAGTCCCTTGTTTAGTTGTGGACAGTTTTAGAGACCCTTGGTCAGAAAGGGAAAGTCCAGAAGCCTCTATGGAAAATGAAGAGTCTAGAGTACCTGGTGAAGATGAAGAAATTCCCAGAGGCTTCTGATCAGATGACAAAGACTCTGAGAGCACCCGAGTGATTTGGGTGGACCCTAAAGGTCCTGGAGTGGGAGGCAAATTTCCCACAGACTGCTTTGAAGACATGTGCTTTCCTTCTGTGGCTTGTCCAGATAAGGAATGCCCCCTAGTTCCCTGAGCAGATGTTGAAAACCCTACAGTTGTTTCCTTAGATTTCGTCCCTTCAGATGAGCAAGGTTCCACAGTTCCTTGCTCAGATCTCAAAGATGATGGGGACACCTGTAGTGATGTAGTAAGATCCAGGTACAATCCAGCACATCTGAGAGTGTCTGAAGTCCCTTGGGTAGATGGAGAATATTCATTTGTTTTTGAAACTGCTGAGGAAGGAGCTGAATGCAGTAGAGCCCCTTCAGCAGATCCAGAGTTATGGGTCATTGCCTGGGCTGAGATGGAAAGTGTCAGAGGCCCTTGGTCTGATTGCAAATGTGCTAGGTTCCCAGGACCAGATGGGAATGTTTCTGCACCTCCTTGAGTAAAAGATGAATGTCTACCAGGATCTCGAGGTGATGGTGGCAAAGGTCCTAGAGTAGGCAAAGCAGATGTAGAAGATTCTGTATTCTCCCTCACTAGAGGCAAAGGGCCTGAGGTAGTCTCTGTGTGTTTACATTGTCCCAAGCCCAATATCCCTGTGGAATCTGCCAAAGGTTCTAGATTTCTTTGGGTCGATGACAAAGAACTTTGTACAGGCAAAGTCCCCTCTGCAGGTGTGGAAATGTCCTTATAATTTTGAGAGGTTAGCACATATCCTTGAGAGTCTTTACTAGATAAAGGATGCCCCTGAGTACCTACTACAGATGGTGAGTGTGATACATTTGCTGGTGAATAAGAAATGGATTTACGTGATTTCTGGCTAGGTAGTAACGGCCCAATATCCCATGAGGAACCTGGGCATCTTTGTCCAGAAGGTTCAGAATGGGGAGAAAAGCTCATACCTTTTTGGCAATACGTTGAATGTTGCACTGTCTTTGGAGAAGATGGCACAGTTTGTACACTCCCTTGCCTAGTTGTAGACAGTATTAGAGACCCTTGGTCAGAAAGGGAATGTCCAGAAGCCTCTATGGAAGATGAAGAGCCTAGATTTCCTGGTGAAGATGAAGAAATTCCCAGAGGCTTCTGATCGGATGTCAAAGACTCTGAGACCACCCGAGTAATTTGGGTGGACCCTAAAGGTCCTGGAGTGGGAGGCAAATTTCCCACAGACTGCTTTGCAGACATGGGCTTTTCTACTGTGGCTTGTCCAGATAAGGAATGCCCCCTAGTTCCCTGAGCAGATGTTGAAAACCCTACAGTTGTTTCCTTAGATTTAGTCCCTTCAGATGAACATGGTCCCACAGTTCCTTGCTCAGATCTCAAAGATGATGGGGACACCTGTAGTGATGTAGTAAGATCCAGGTGCAGTCCAGCACATCTGGGAGTGTCTGAAGTCCCTTGGGTAGATGGAGAATATTCATTTGTTTCTGAAACTGCTGGGGAAGGAGCTGAATGCAGTAGAACCCCTTCAGCAGATCCAGAGATATGGGTCATTGCCTGGGCTGAGATGGAAATTGTCAGAGGCCCCTGGGCTGATTGCAAATGTCCTAGGTTCCTGGGACCAGATGGGAATGTTTCTGTACCTCCTTGAGTAAAAGATGAATGTCTACCAGGTTCTCGAGGTGATGGTGGCAAAGGTCCTAGAGTAGGCAAAGCAGATGTAGAAGATTCTGTATTCTCCCTCACTAGAGGCAAAGGGCCCGAGGTAGACTCTGTGTGTTTACATTGTCCCAAGCCCAATATCCCTGTGGAATCTGCCAAAGGTTCTAGATTCATTTTGGTGGATGACAAAGAACTTTGGAGAGGCAAAGTCCCCTCTGCAGGTGTGGAAATATCCTTACACTTTTGAGAGGTTAGCACATATCCTTGAGAGTCTTTACAAGATAGAGGATGCCCCTGAGTACTTAGTACAGACGGTGAGTGTGTTAGATCTGCTGGTGAATATGAAATGGATTTTTGAGATTTCTGGTTAGGTAGTAACGGCCCAATATCCCTTGAGGAAGCTGGGGTTCTTTGTCCAGAAGGTTCAGAAAGGGGAGAAAATCTCATAACTTTCTGGCAATAAATTGGATGTTGCACAATCTTTGGAGAAGATGGCACAGTTTGTACACTCCCTTGCCTAGTTGTACAAAGTTTTAGAGTCCCTTGGTCAGAAAGGGAATGTCCAGAAGCCTCTATGGAAGATGAAGAACCTAGATTTCCTGGTGAAGATGTAGAAATTCCCAGAGGCTTCTGATCAGATGTCAAAGACTCTGAGACCACCTGAGTGATTAGGGTGGACCCGAAAGGTCCTGGAGTGGGAGGCAAATTTCCCACAGACTGCTTTGCAGATATGGGCATTCCTAATGTGGCTTGTCCAGATAAGGAATGCCCCCTAGTACCCTGAGCAGATGCAGAAAACCCTACAGTTGTTTCCTTAGATTGAGTCCCTTCAGATGAACAAGGTCCCACAGTTCCTTGATCAGATCTGAAAGATGATGGGGACACCCGTAGTGATGTAGTAAGATCCAGGTGCAGTCCAGCACATCTGGGAGTGTCTGAAGTCCCTTGGGTAGATGGAGAATATTCATTTGATTCTGAAACTGCTGAGGAAGGAGCTGAATGCAGTAGAGCCCCTTCAGCAGATCCAGAGATATGGGTCATTGCCTGGGCTGAGATGGAAAGTGTCAGAGGCCCCTGGGCTGATTGCAAATGTGCTTGGTTCCTGGGACCAGATGGGAATGTTTCTGTACCTCCTTTAGTAAAAGATAAATGTCTACCAGGTTCTCGAGGTGATGGTGGCAAAGGTCCTAGAGTAGGCAAAGCAGATGTAGAAGATTCTATGTTCTCCCTCATTAGAGGCAAAGGGCCAGAGGTAGTCTCTGTGTGTTTACATTTTCCCAAGCCCAATATCCCTGTGGAATCTGCCAAAGGTTTTAGATTCCTTTCGGTGGATAACAAAGAACTTTGCACAGGCAAAGTCCCCTCTGCAGCTGTGGAAAGGTCCTTACACTTTTGAGAGGTTAGCACATATCCTTGAGAGTCTTTACTAGATAGAGGATGCCCCTGAGTACCTAGTACAGATGGTGAGTGTGTTACATCTGTTTGTGAATATGAAATGCATTTTTGAGATTTCTGGTTAGGTAGAAATGGCCCAATATCCCTTGAGGAAGCTGGGAATCTTTGTCCAGAAGGTTCAGAAAGGGGAGAAAATCTCATACCTTTCTGGCAATAAGTTGGATGTTGCACAGTCTTTGGCGAAGATAGCACAGTTTGTACACTTCTTTGCCTAGTTGTAGGCAGTTTTAGAGACCCTTGGTCAGAAAGGGAATGTCCAGAAGCCTCTATGGAAGATGAAGAGCCTAGATTTCCTGGTGAAGATGTAGAAATTCCCAGAGGCTTCTGATCAGATGTCAAAGACTCTGAGACCACCTGAGTGATTTGGGTGGACCAGAAAGGTCCTGGAGTGGGAGGCAAATTTCCCACAGACTGCTTTGCAGATATGGGCATTCCTAATGTGGCTTGTCCAGATAAGGAATGCCCCCTAGTACCCTGAGCAGATGCAGAAAACCCTACAGTTGTTTCCTTAGATTGAGTCCCTTCAGATGAACAAGGTCCCACAGTTCCTTGATCAGATCTGAAAGATGATGGGGACACCTGTAGAGATGTAGTAAGATCCAGGTGCAGTCCAGCACATCTGGGTGTGTCTGAAGTCCCTTGGGTAGATGGAGAATATTCATTTGTTTCTGAAACTGCTGGGGAAGGAGCTGAATGCAGTAGAGCCCCTTCAGCAGATCCAGAGATATGGGTCATTGCCTGGGCTGAGATGGAAAGTGTCAGAGGCCCCTGGGCTGATTGCAAATGTACTTGGTTCCTGGGACCAGATGGGAATGTTTCTGTACCTCCTTGAGTAAAAGATGAATGTCTACCAGGTTCTAGAGGTGATGGTGGCAAAGGTCCTAGAGTAGGCAAAGCAGATGTAGAAGATTCTGTATTCTCCCTCACTAGAGGCAAAGAGCCAGAGGTAGTCTCTGTGTGTTTACATTTTCCCAAGCTTAATATCCCTGTGGAATCTGCCAAAGGTTCTAGATTCATTTCGGTGGATAACAAAGAACTTTGCACAGGCAAAGTCCCCTCTGCAGCTGTGGAAAGGTCCTTACACTTTTGAGAGGTTAGCACATATCCTTGAGAGTCTTTACTAGATAGAGGATGCCCCTGAGTACCTAGTACAGATGGTGAGTGTGTTACATCTGCTGGTGAATATGAAATGGATTTTTGAGATTTCTGGTTAGGTAGAAATGGCCCAATATCCCTTGAGGAAGCTGGGAATCTTTGTCCAGTAGGTTCAGAAAGGGGAGAAAATCTCATACCATTCTGGCAATAAGTTGGATGTCGCACAGTCTTTGGAGAAAATGGCACAGTTTGTACACTCCCTTGTTTAGTTGTGGACAGTTTTAGAGACCATTGGTCAGAAAGGGAATGTCCAGAAGCCCCTTTGGAAAATGAAGAGTCTAGAGTTCCTGGTGAAGATGAAGAAATTTCCAGAGGCTTCTGATCAGATGTCAAAGACTCTGAGACCACCCGAGTGATTTGGGTGGACCCTAAAGGTCCTGGAGTGGGAGGAAAATTTACCACAGACTGCTTTGAAGACATGGGCTTTCCTTCTGTGGCTTGTCTAGATAAGGAATGCCCCCTAGTTCCCTGAGCAGATGTTGAAAACCCTACAGTTGTTTCCTTAGATTTAGTCCCTTCAGATGAGCAAGGTCCCACAGTTCCTTGCTCAGATCTCAAAGATGATGGGGACACCTGTAGTGATGTAGTAAGATCCAGGTGCAGTCCAGCACATCTGGGAGTGTCTGAAGTCCCTTGGGTAGATGGAGAATATTCATTTGTTTCTGAAACTGCTGAGGAAGGAGCTGAATGCAGTAGAGCCCCTTCAGCAGACCCAGAGATATGGGTCATTGCCTGGGCTGAGATGGAAAGTGGCAGAGGCCCCTGGGCTGATTGCAAATGTGCTAGGTTCCCGGGAACAGATGGGAATGTTTCTGCACCTCCATGAGTAAAAGATGAATGTCTACCAGGTTCTAGAGGTGATGGTGGCAAAGGTCCTAGAGTAGGCAAAGCAGATGTAGAATATTCTGTATTCTCCCTCACTAGAGGCAAAGGGCCCAAGGTTGTCTCTGTGTGTTTACATTGTCCCAAGCCCAATATCCCTGTGGAATCTGCCAAAGGTTCTAGATTCATTTGGGTTGATGACAAAGAACTTTGCACAGGCAAAGTCCCCTCTGCAGCTGTGGAAAGGTCCTTACACTTTTGAGAGGTTAGCACATATCCTTGAGAGTCTTTACTAGATAGAGGATGCCCCTGAGTACCTAGTACAGATGGTGAGTGTGTTACATCTGCTTGTGAATATGAAATGGATTTTTGAGATTTCTGGTTAGGTAGAAATGGCCCAATATCCCTTGAGGAAGCTGGGAATCTTTGTCCAGAAGGTTCAGAAAGGGGAGAAAATCTCATACCTTTCTGGCAATAAGTTGGATGTTGCACAGTCTTTGGCGAAGATAGCACAGTTTGTACACTTCTTTGCCTAGTTGTAGGCAGTTTTAGAGACCCTTGGTCAGAAAGGGAATGTCCAGAAGCCTCTATGGAAGATGAAGAGCCTAGATTTCCTGGTGAAGATGTAGAAATTCCCAGAGGCTTCTGATCAGATGTCAAAGACTCTGAGACCACCTGAGTGATTTGGGTGGACCAGAAAGGTCCTGGAGTGGGAGGCAAATTTCCCACAGACTGCTTTGCAGATATGGGCATTCCTAATGTGGCTTGTCCAGATAAGGAATGCCCCCTAGTACCCTGAGCAGATGCAGAAAACCCTACAGTTGTTTCCTTAGATTGAGTCCCTTCAGATGAACAAGGTCCCACAGTTCCTTGATCAGATCTGAAAGATGATGGGGACACCTGTAGTGATGTAGTAAGATCCAGGTGCAGTCCAGCACATCTGGGTGTGTCTGAAGTCCCTTGGGTAGATGGAGAATATTCATTTGTTTCTGAAACTGCTGGGGAAGGAGCTGAATGCAGTAGAGCCCCTTCAGCAGATCCAGAGATATGGGTCATTGCCTGGGCTGAGATGGAAAGTGTCAGAGGCCCCTGGGCTGATTGCAAATGTACTTGGTTCCTGGGACCAGATGGGAATGTTTCTGTACCTCCTTGAGTAAAAGATGAATGTCTACCAGGTTCTAGAGGTGATGGTGGCAAAGGTCCTAGAGTAGGCAAAGCAGATGTAGAAGATTCTGTATTCTCCCTCACTAGAGGCAAAGAGCCAGAGGTAGTCTCTGTGTGTTTACATTTTCCCAAGCTTAATATCCCTGTGGAATCTGCCAAAGGTTCTAGATTCATTTCGGTGGATAACAAAGAACTTTGCACAGGCAAAGTCCCCTCTGCAGCTGTGGAAAGGTCCTTACACTTTTGAGAGGTTAGCACATATCCTTGAGAGTCTTTACTAGATAGAGGATGCCCCTGAGTACCTAGTACAGATGGTGAGTGTGTTACATCTGCTGGTGAATATGAAATGGATTTTTGAGATTTCTGGTTAGGTAGAAATGGCCCAATATCCCTTGAGGAAGCTGGGAATCTTTGTCCAGTAGGTTCAGAAAGGGGAGAAAATCTCATACCATTCTGGCAATAAGTTGGATGTCGCACAGTCTTTGGAGAAAATGGCACAGTTTGTACACTCCCTTGTTTAGTTGTGGACAGTTTTAGAGACCATTGGTCAGAAAGGGAATGTCCAGAAGCCCCTTTGGAAAATGAAGAGTCTAGAGTTCCTGGTGAAGATGAAGAAATTTCCAGAGGCTTCTGATCAGATGACAAAGACTCTGAGAACACCCGAGTGATTTGGGTGGACCCTAAAGGTCCTGGAGTGGGAGGAAAATTTACCACAGACTGCTTTGAAGACATGGGCTTTCCTTCTGTGGCTTGTCTAGATAAGGAATGCCCCCTAGTTCCCTGAGCAGATGTTGAAAACCCTACAGTTGTTTCCTTAGATTTAGTCCCTTCAGATGAGCAAGGTCCCACAGTTCCTTGCTCAGATCTCAAAGATGATGGGGACACCTGTAGTGATGTAGTAAGATCCAGGTGCAGTCCAGCACATCTGGGAGTGTCTGAAGTCCCTTGGGTAGATGGAGAATATTCATTTGTTTCTGAAACTGCTGAGGAAGGAGCTGAATGCAGTAGAGCCCCTTCAGCAGACCCAGAGATATGGGTCATTGCCTGGGCTGAGATGGAAAGTGGCAGAGGCCCCTGGGCTGATTGCAAATGTGCTAGGTTCCCGGGAACAGATGGGAATGTTTCTGCACCTCCATGAGTAAAAGATGAATGTCTACCAGGTTCTAGAGGTGATGGTGGCAAAGGTCCTAGAGTAGGCAAAGCAGATGTAGAATATTCTGTATTCTCCCTCACTAGAGGCAAAGGGCCCAAGGTTGTCTCTGTGTGTTTACATTGTCCCAAGCCCAATATCCCTGTGGAATCTGCCAAAGGTTCTAGATTCATTTGGGTTGATGACAAAGAACTTTGCACAGGCAAAGTCCCCTCTGCAGCTGTGGAAAGGTCCTTACACTTTTGAGAGGTTAGCACATATCCTTGAGAGTCTTCACTAGATAGAGGATGCCCCTGAGTACCTAGTACAGATGGTGAGTGTGTTACATCTGCTTGTGAATATGAAATGGATTTTTGAGATTTCTGGTTAGGTAGAAATGGCCCAATATCCCTTGAGGAAGCTGGGAATCTTTGTCCAGAAGGTTCAGAAAGGGGAGAAAATCTCATACCTTTCTGGCAATAAGTTGGATGTTGCACAGTCTTTGGCGAAGATAGCACAGTTTGTACACTTCTTTGCCTAGTTGTAGGCAGTTTTAGAGACCCTTGGTCAGAAAGGGAATGTCCAGAAGCCTCTATGGAAGATGAAGAGCCTAGATTTCCTGGTGAAGATGTAGAAATTCCCAGAGGCTTCTGATCAGATGTCAAAGACTCTGAGACCACCTGAGTGATTTGGGTGGACCAGAAAGGTCCTGGAGTGGGAGGCAAATTTCCCACAGACTGCTTTGCAGATATGGGCATTCCTAATGTGGCTTGTCCAGATAAGGAATGCCCCCTAGTACCCTGAGCAGATGCAGAAAACCCTACAGTTGTTTCCTTAGATTGAGTCCCTTCAGATGAACAAGGTCCCACAGTTCCTTGATCAGATCTGAAAGATGATGGGGACACCTGTAGTGATGTAGTAAGATCCAGGTGCAGTCCAGCACATCTGGGTGTGTCTGAAGTCCCTTGGGTAGATGGAGAATATTCATTTGTTTCTGAAACTGCTGGGGAAGGAGCTGAATGCAGTAGAGCCCCTTCAGCAGATCCAGAGATATGGGTCATTGCCTGGGCTGAGATGGAAAGTGTCAGAGGCCCCTGGGCTGATTGCAAATGTACTTGGTTCCTGGGACCAGATGGGAATGTTTCTGTACCTCCTTGAGTAAAAGATGACTGTCTACCAGGTTCTAGAGGTGATGGTGGCAAAGGTCCTAGAGTAGGCAAAGCAGATGTAGAAGATTCTGTATTCTCCCTCACTAGAGGCAAAGAGCCAGAGGTAGTCTCTGTGTGTTTACATTTTCCCAAGCTTAATATCCCTGTGGAATCTGCCAAAGGTTCTAGATTCATTTCGGTGGATAACAAAGAACTTTGCACAGGCAAAGTCCCCTATGCAGCTGTGGAAAGGTCCTTACACTTTTGAGAGGTTAGCACATATCCTTGAGAGTCTTTACTAGATAGAGGATGCCCCTGAGTACCTAGTACAGATGGTGAGTGTGTTACATCTGCTGGTGAATATGAAATGGATTTTTGAGATTTCTGGTTAGGTAGAAATGGCCCAATATCCCTTGAGGAAGCTGGGAATCTTTGTCCAGTAGGTTCAGAAAGGGGAGAAAATCTCATACCATTCTGGCAATAAGTTGGATGTCGCACAGTCTTTGGAGAAAATGGCACAGTTTGTACACTCCCTTGTTTAGTTGTGGACAGTTTTAGAGACCATTGGTCAGAAAGGGAATGTCCAGAAGCCCCTTTGGAAAATGAAGAGTCTAGAGTTCCTGGTGAAGATGAAGAAATTTCCAGAGGCTTCTGATCAGATGACAAAGACTCTGAGAGCACCCGAGTGATTTGGGTGGACCCTAAAGGTCCTGGAGTGGGAGGAAAATTTACCACAGACTGCTTTGAAGACATGGGCTTTCCTTCTGTGGCTTGTCTAGATAAGGAATGCCCCCTAGTTCCCTGAGCAGATGTTGAAAACCCTACAGTTGTTTCCTTAGATTTAGTCCCTTCAGATGAGCAAGGTCCCACAGTTCCTTGCTCAGATCTCAAAGATGATGGGGACACCTGTAGTGATGTAGTAAGATCCAGGTGCAGTCCAGCACATCTGGGAGTGTCTGAAGTCCCTTGGGTAGATGGAGAATATTCATTTGTTTCTGAAACTGCTGAGGAAGGAGCTGAATGCAGTAGAGCCCCTTCAGCAGACCCAGAGATATGGGTCATTGCCTGGGCTGAGATGGAAAGTGGCAGAGGCCCCTGGGCTGATTGCAAATGTGCTAGGTTCCCGGGAACAGATGGGAATGTTTCTGCACCTCCATGAGTAAAAGATGAATGTCTACCAGGTTCTAGAGGTGATGGTGGCAAAGGTCCTAGAGTAGGCAAAGCAGATGTAGAATATTCTGTATTCTCCCTCACTAGAGGCAAAGGGCCCAAGGTTGTCTCTGTGTGTTTACATTGTCCCAAGCCCAATATCCCTGTGGAATCTGCCAAAGGTTCTAGATTCATTTGGGTTGATGACAAAGAACTTTGCACAGGCAAAGTCCCCTCTGCAGCTGTGGAAAGGTCCTTACACTTTTGAGAGGTTAGCACATATCCTTGAGAGTCTTTACTAGATAGAGGATGCCCCTGAGTACCTAGTACAGATGGTGAGTGTGTTACATCTGCTTGTGAATATGAAATGGATTTTTGAGATTTCTGGTTAGGTAGAAATGGCCCAATATCCCTTGAGGAAGCTGGGAATCTTTGTCCAGAAGGTTCAGAAAGGGGAGAAAATCTCATACCTTTCTGGCAATAAGTTGGATGTTGCACAGTCTTTGGCGAAGATAGCACAGTTTGTACACTTCTTTGCCTAGTTGTAGGCAGTTTTAGAGACCCTTGGTCAGAAAGGGAATGTCCAGAAGCCTCTATGGAAGATGAAGAGCCTAGATTTCCTGGTGAAGATGTAGAAATTCCCAGAGGCTTCTGATCAGATGTCAAAGACTCTGAG
Source organism: Mus musculus (assembly GCF_000001635.26). Classification (NCBI taxonomy): domain Eukaryota; kingdom Metazoa; phylum Chordata; class Mammalia; order Rodentia; family Muridae; genus Mus; species Mus musculus. Next base: position 123,691,710 of record NC_000086.7, read on the forward strand.
ACCACCTGAGTGATTTGGGTGGACCAGAAAGGTCCTGGAGTGGGAGGCAAATTTCCCACAGACTGCTTTGCAGATATGGGCATTCCTAATGTGGCTTGTCCAGATAAGGAATGCCCCCTAGTACCCTGAGCAGATGCAGAAAACCCTACAGTTGTTTCCTTAGATTGAGTCCCTTCAGATGAACAAGGTCCCACAGTTCCTTGATCAGATCTGAAAGATGATGGGGACACCTGTAGTGATGTAGTAAGATCCAGGTGCAGTCCAGCACATCTGGGTGTGTCTGAAGTCCCTTGGGTAGATGGAGAATATTCATTTGTTTCTGAAACTGCTGGGGAAGGAGCTGAATGCAGTAGAGCCCCTTCAGCAGATCCAGAGATATGGGTCATTGCCTGGGCTGAGATGGAAAGTGTCAGAGGCCCCTGGGCTGATTGCAAATGTACTTGGTTCCTGGGACCAGATGGGAATGTTTCTGTACCTCCTTGAGTAAAAGATGAATGTCTACCAGGTTCTAGAGGTGATGGTGGCAAAGGTCCTAGAGTAGGCAAAGCAGATGTAGAAGATTCTGTATTCTCCCTCACTAGAGGCAAAGGGCCAGAGGTAGTCTCTGTGTGTTTACATTTTCCCAAGCTTAATATCCCTGTGGAATCTGCCAAAGGTTCTAGATTCATTTCGGAGGATAACAAAGAACTTTGCACAGGCAAAGTCCCCTCTGCAGCTGTGGAAAGGTCCTTACACTTTTGAGAGGTTAGCACATATCCTTGAGAGTCTTTACTAGATAGAGGATGCCCCTGAGTACCTAGTACAGATGGTGAGTGTGTTACATCTGCTGGTGAATATGAAATGGATTTTTGAGATTTCTGGTTAGGTAGAAATGGCCCAATATCCCTTGAGGAAGCTGGGAATCTTTGTCCAGAAGGTTCAGAAAGGGGAGAAAATCTCATACCTTTCTGGCAATAAGTTGGATGTTGCACGGTCTTTGGCGAAGATAGCACAGTTTGTACACTTCTTTGCCTAGTTGTAGGCAGTTTTAGAGACCCTTGGTCAGAAAGGGAATGTCCAGAAGCCTCTATGGAAGATGAAGAGCCTAGATTTCCTGGAGAAGATGTAGAAATTCCCAGAGGCTTCTGATCAGATGTCAAAGACTCTGAGACCACCTGAGTGATTTGGGTGGACCAGAAAGGTCCTGGAGTGGGAGGCAAATTTCCCACAGACTGCTTTGCAGATATGGGCATTCCTAATGTGGCTTGTCCAGATAAGGAATGCCCCCTAGTACCCTGAGCAGATGCAGAAAACCCTACAGTTGTTTCCTTAGATTGAGTCCCTTCAGATGAACAAGGTCCCACAGTTCCTTGATCAGATCTGAAAGATGATGGGGACACCTGTAGTGATGTAGTAAGATCCAGGTGCAGTCCAGCACATCTGGGTATGTCTGAAGTCCCTTGGGTAGATGGAGAATATTCATTTGTTTCTGAAACTGCTGGGGAAGGAGCTGAATGCAGTAGAGCCCCTTCAGCAGATCCAGAGATATGGGTCATTGCCTGGGCTGAGATGGAAAGTGTCAGAGGCCCCTGGGCTGATTGCAAATGTGCTAGGTTCCTGGGACCAGATGGGAATATTTCTGTACCTCCTTGAGTAAAAGATGAATGTCTACCAGGTTCTAGAGGTGATGGTGGCAAAGGTCCTAGAGTAGGCAAAGCAGATGTAGAAGATTCTGTATTCTCCCTCACTAGAGGCAAAGGGCCAGAGGTAGTCTCTGTGTTTTTACATTTTCCCAAGCTTAATATCCCTGTGGAATCTGCCAAAGGTTCTAGATTCATTTCGGTGGATAACAAAGAACTTTGCACAGGCAAAGTCCCCTCTGCAGCTGTGGAAAGGTCCTTACACTTTTGAGAGGTTAGCACATATCCTTGAGAGTCTTTACTAGATAGAGGATGCCCCTGAGTACCTAGTACAGATGGTGAGTGTGTTACATCTGCTGGTGAATATGAAATGGATTTTTGAGATTTCTGGTTAGGTAGAAATGGCCCAATATCCCTTGAGGAAGCTGGGAATCTTTGTCCAGAAGGTTCAGAAAGGGGAGAAAATCTCATACCTTTCTGGCAATAAGTTGGATGTTGCACGGTCTTTGGCGAAGATAGCACAGTTTGTACACTTCTTTGCCTAGTTGTAGGCAGTTTTAGAGACCCTTGGTCAGAAAGGGAATGTCCAGAAGCCTCTATGGAAGATGAAGAGCCTAGATTTCCTGGAGAAGATGTAGAAATTCCCAGAGGCTTCTGATCAGATGTCAAAGACTCTGAGACCACCTGAGTGATTTGGGTGGACCAGAAAGGTCCTGGAGTGGGAGGCAAATTTCCCACAGACTGCTTTGCAGATATGGGCATTCCTAATGTGGCTTGTCCAGATAAGGAATGCCCCCTAGTACCCTGAGCAGATGCAGAAAACCCTACAGTTGTTTCCTTAGATTGAGTCCCTTCAGATGAACAAGGTCCCACAGTTCCTTGATCAGATCTGAAAGATGATGGGGACACCTGTAGTGATGTAGTAAGATCCAGGTGCAGTCCAGCACATCTGGGTATGTCTGAAGTCCCTTGGGTAGATGGAGAATATTCATTTGTTTCTGAAACTGCTGGGGAAGGAGCTGAATGCAGTAGAGCCCCTTCAGCAGATCCAGAGATATGGGTCATTGCCTGGGCTGAGATGGAAAGTGTCAGAGGCCCCTGGGCTGATTGCAAATGTGCTAGGTTCCTGGGACCAGATGGGAATATTTCTGTACCTCCTTGAGTAAAAGATGAATGTCTACCAGGTTCTAGAGGTGATGGTGGCAAAGGTCCTAGAGTAGGCAAAGCAGATGTAGAAGATTCTGTATTCTCCCTCACTAGAGGCAAAGGGCCAGAGGTAGTCTCTGTGTTTTTACATTTTCCCAAGCTTAATATCCCTGTGGAATCTGCCAAAGGTTCTAGATTCATTTCGGTGGATAACAAAGAACTTTGCACAGGCAAAGTCCCCTCTGCAGCTGTGGAAAGGTCCTTACACTTTTGAGAGGTTAGCACATATCCTTGAGAGTCTTTACTAGATAGAGGATGCCCCTGAGTACCTAGTACAGATGGTGAGTGTGTTACATCTGCTGGTGAATATGAAATGGATTTTTGAGATTTCTGGTTAGGTAGAAATGGCCCAATATCCCTTGAGGAAGCTGGGAATCTTTGTCCAGTAGGTTCAGAAAGGGGAGAAAATCTCATACCATTCTGGCAATAAGTTGGATGTCGCACAGTCTTTGGAGAAGATGGCACAGTTTGTACACTCCCTTGTTTAGTTGTGGACAGTTTTAGAGACCATTGGTCAGAAAGGGAATGTCCAGAAGCCCCTTTGGAAAATGAAGAGTCTAGAGTTCCTGGTGAAGATGAAGAAATTTCCAGAGGCTTCTGATCAGATGACAAAGACTCTGAGACCACCCGAGTGATTTGGGTGGACCCTAAACGTCCTGGAGTGGGAGGAAAATTTACCACAGACTGCTTTGAAGACATGGGCTTTCCTTCTGTGGCTTGTCTAGATAAGGAATGCCCCCTAGTTCCCTGAGCAGATGTTGAAAACCCTACAGTTGTTTCCTTAGATTTAGTCCCTTCAGATGAGCAAGGTCCCACAGTTCCTTGCTCAGATCTCAAAGATGATGGGGACACCTGTAGTGATGTAGTAAGATCCAGGTGCAGTCCAGCACATCTGGGAGTGTCAGAAGTCCCTTGGGTAGATGGAGAATATTCATTTGTTTCTGAAACTGCTGAGGAAGGAGCTGAATGCAGTAGAGCCCCTTCAGCAGACCCAGAGATATGGGTCATTGCCTGGGCTGAGATGGAATGTGGCAGAGGCCCCTGGGCTGATTGCAAATGTGCTAGGTTCCCGGGAACAGATGGGAATGTTTCTGCACCTCCATGAGTAAAAGATGAATGTCTACCAGGTTCTAGAGGTGATGGTGGCAAAGGTCCTAGAGTAGGCAAAGCAGATGTAGAATATTCTGTATTCTCCCTCACTAGAGGCAAAGGGCCCAAGGTTGTCTCTGTGTGTTTACATTGTCCCAAGCCCAATATCCCTGTGGAATCTGCCAAAGGTTCTAGATTCATTTGGGTTGATGACAAAGAACTTTGCACAGGCAAAGTCCCCTCTGCAGCTGTGGAAAGGTCCTTACACTTTTGAGAGGTGAGCACATATCCTTGAGAGTCTTTACTAGATAGAGGATGCCCCTGAGTACCTAGTACAGATGGTGAGTGTGTTACATCTGCTGGTGAATATGAAATGGATTTTTGAGATTTCTGGTTAGGTAGTAATGGCCCAATATCCCTTGAGGTAGCTGGGAATCTTTGTCCAGAAGGTTCAGAAAGGGGAGAAAATCTCATTCCTTTCTGGCAGTAAGTTGGATGTCCCACAGTCTTTGGAGAAGATGGCACAGTTTGTACACTCCCTTGTTTTGTTGTGGACAGTTTTAGAGACCCTTGGTCAGAAAGGGAATGTCCAGAAGCTTCTATGGAAAATGAAGAGTCTAGAGTTCCTGGTGAAGATGAAGAAATTTCCAGAGGCTTCTGATCAAATGACAAAGACTCTGAGACCACCCGAGTGATTTGGGTGGACCCTAAAAGTCCTGGAGTGGTAGGCAAATTTACCACAGACTGATTTGCAGACATGGGCTTTCCTTCTGTGGCTTGTCCAGATAAGGAATGCCCCCTAGTTCCCTGAGCAGATGTTGAAGACCCTACAGTTGTTTCCTTAGATTTAGTCCCTTCAGATGAGCATGGTCCCACAATTCCTTGCTCAGATCTCAAAGATGATGGGGACACCTGTAGTGATGTAGCAAGATCCATGTGCAGTCCAGCACATCTGGGAGTGTCTGAAGTCCCTTGGGTAGATGGAGAATATTCATTTGTTTCTGAAACTGCTGAGGAAGGAGCTGAATGCAGTAGAGCCCCTTCAGCAGATCCAGAGATATGGGTCATTGCCTGGGCTGAGATGGAAAGTGTCAGAGGCCCTTGGGCTGATTGCAAATGTGCTAGGTTCCTGGGACCAGATGGGAATGTTTCTGCACTTCCTTTAGTAAATGATGAATGTCTACCAGGTTCTCGAGGTGATGGTGGCAAAGGTCCTAGAGTAGGCAAAGCAGATGTAGAAGATTCTGTATTCTCCCTCACTAGAGGCAAAGGGCCTGAGGTAGTCTCTGTGTGTTTACATTGTACCAAGCCCAATATCCCTGTGGAATCTGCCAAAGGTTCTAGATTCATTTGGGTTGATGACAAAGAACTTTGCAGAGGCAAATTCCCCTCTGCAGCTGTGGAAAGGTCCTTACACTTTTGAGAGGTTAGCACATATCCTTGAGAGTCTTTACTAGATAGAGGATGCCCCTGAGTACCTAGTACAGATGGTGAGTGTGTTACATCTGCTGGTGAATATGAAATGGATTTTTGAGATTTCTGGTTAGGTAGTAATGGCCCAATATCCCTTGAGAAACCTGGGGATCTTTGTCCAGAAGGTTCAGAAAGGGGAGAAAATCTCAAACCTTTCTGGCAATAAGTTGGATGATGCACAGTCTTTGGAGAAGATGGCATAGTTTGTACACTCCCTTGCCTATTTGTAGGCAGTTTTAGAGACCCTTGGTCAGAAAGGGAATGTCCAGAAGACTCTTTGAAAGATGAAGAGCCTAGAGTTTCTGGTGAAGATGAAGAAATTCCCAGAGGTTTCTGATCAGATGAAAAAGACTCTGAGACCACCGGAGTGATTTGGGTAGACCCTAAAGATCCTGGAGTGGGAGGCAAAGTTCCCACAGTCTGCTTTGCAGACATGGGCTTTCCTACTGTGGCTTGTGCCGATAAGGAATGCCCCCTAGTACCCTGAGCAGATGCAGAAAACCCTACAATTGTTTGCTTAGATTTGGTTCCTTCAGATAAGCAAGTTCCCAGAGTTCCTTGCTCAGATCTCAATGAAAATGGTGTCACCTGTAGTGATGTAGTAAGATCCAGGTGCAGTCCAGCACATCTGGAAGTGTCTGAGGTGCCTAGAGTAGATGGAGAGTATTTATTCGTTTCTGAAACTGCTGGGGAAGGAGATGAATGCAGTAGAGCCCCTTCAGCAATTCCCGAGATATTGGTCATTGCCTGGGCTGAGATGGAAAGTGTCAGAGGCCCCTGGGCTGACTGTAAATGTGCTAGGTTCCTGGGACCAGATGGGAAAGTTTCTGTACCTCCTTGAGTAAAAGATGAATGTCTATCAGGTTCTCGAGGTGATGGTGGCAAAGTACCTAGAGAAAGCAAAGCAGGTGGAGAAGATTCTGTGTCCTCCCTCTCTAGAGGCAAAGGGCCTAAGATAATCTCTGTGTGTTTACATTGTCCCAATGCCAGAATCCCTGTGGAATCTGTTGAAGGTTCTAGATTACTTTGGGTGGATGATAATGAACTTTGCACAGGCAAAGTTCCCTTTCTCACTGTACAGTTTTTCTTGTGCCCTTGAGAAGTTAATGGCAAAAATTCTTCAGCTACCTGGGCAGCTATGGGCTCTCCCAAACTGTCTTCTGCATTAAGGGAAACTTGTCCAGGCAACTTAGTTGATGGTGATAGTAATGGAAAAATTTCTGCTGATCCATTCAGTTCAAGAGTTGATTGTGGATACAGGGAAGTTGCCACAGCTTTTTGCAAAAACGGTGGAGGAGCTTTACCTGCTTGTTTTGGTGTCCAATGGCCATGAGGCTTTGGTACATGTGGCAATGTTTCTAGTGTCCTTGGTACCCATGAAGGCATTCCTAAGGAACCTGACACCGAAGAAAAATGTTGATGAGTACACTGGGCAGACTCCGATGATCCCAGAATCTCCTGGGAAGATGATAACTGCTGCATAGACTGTTGAATATATGGTGAAAGGTCTAGAGATACCTCAACAGATATGCTAAGTTTGGTAGATAACAAATGTTCTAGATCGCTTGAAACTTCTAAAGAAGACACCTGAGATCGTTGGTCAGGTTGTGAATGTCCTGTATGACTTGAGGTATGTGGCAAAGGGCCTTTAGTGCCTTGGAGAGATGGTGAGGTATCCTGAGATTCTACTGTATATGACCAGTCCCCTGGCTTCTGTTGGTAAGATGGTAAATGTTCTAGAAACCCTGGGATAGATGGCAAAGTACCAACAGTTTCCTGGACAGGTATAGAATGTTCTAGAGGTGCTTGCTTACATCTCACGGTTGTGAGAGTGCCTGACGTAGTTTGGGTAAGTTTCTGAGCACATAGTACAGATGATGAAGGTTCCAAAGTCCCTTGGGAAGATAACAATGTTTTTTTAGTTCTCCTGGTGGATATAGAAGATCTTTGTTCAGATGGAAAATTTTCTGGTGTCTTAGTTTTAGATTTGGGAGGTCCCATAGACCCTATAAGAGGCAAAGGATCTGTTGTAGTCTCTTGGACAGATGGCAAGTTATCCAGAGATTCTACCATGTGTGACGAGTGTTCTAGCTTCTTTTGGAAAGATGCTGAATGCTCTAGTTTCCCTGAGGTAGTTGTAGAAGAACCCTCAGTCCCCTGGACAGGTCCAGAATGTTCTAAAGGCCCTTGCTTACATGTCACAATTGTTAGTGTTCCTGTTGTAGTGTGAGGAGGTTTTTGAGCATGTGGTGTAGATGAGGAACTTCCCACAGTCCCTTGGGAAGATAGCAATGTTTTTTTACTTTTCCTGGTGGATTCAGAAGATCTTTTTTCAGATGTAAAATTTTCTGGTGTCTTAGTTTCAGATTTGGGAGGTCCCATAGACCCTACAAGAGGCAAAGGATCTGTTGTAGTCTCTTGGCCAGATGGCAAGTTATCCAGAGATTCTACCATGTGTGACGAGTGCTCTAGCTTCTTTTGGAAAGATGCTGAATGCTCTAGTTTCCCTGAGGTAGTTGTAGAAGAACCCTCAGTCCCCTGGACAGGTCCAGAATGTTCTAAAGGCCCTTGCTTACATGTCACAATTGTTAGTGTTCCTGTTGTAGTGTGAGGAGGTTTCTGAGCATGTGGTGCAGATGAGGAACATCCCACAGTCCCTTGGGAAGATAGCAATGTTTTTTTACTATTCCTGGTGGATTCAGAAGATCTTTTTTCAGATGTAAAATTTTCTGGTGTCTTAGTTTCAGATTTGGGAAGTCCCATAGACCCTACAAGAGGCAAAGGATCTGTTGTAGTCTCTTGGACAGATGGCAAGTTATCCAGAGATTCTACCATGTGTGACGAGTGCTCTAGCTTCTTTTGGAAAGATGCTGAATGCTCTAGTTTCCCTGAGGTATTTGTAGAAGAACCCTCAGTCCCCTGGACAGGTTCAGAATGTTCTAAAGGCCCTTGCTTACATGTCACAATTGTTAGGGTTCCTGTTGTAGTGTGATGAGGTGCAGATGTTGAAAGTTTCACTGTCCCTTGGGAAGATAACAATGTTTTCTTAGTTCCCTGGGTAGATGGAGAAGATGTCACAGCCTCTGTTACAGATGGTGGATGTTGCAGGGTATCTTGCATAGATAGAGAAATTGTAGAAGCCTTTTGAAAAGAACTGAAAATTTTCACAGGTCCTGGTTTAGATGGCGAATTTTCTAGAGCCCTAGTTTTAGATGTGGGCAGCCCCACAGCCCCTGTAGGACGTAGAGAATGTATCTCAGCCCCTTGATTTGATGGAAATATTTGAGCCACCCTATCAGCATATTGAGTAGATCCTAAAGCTCCTGTCTTATGACATGATGGTTCTACAGTCCCCCGTATTGATATAGACTGTCTCACAATGTCTTTTTCTGATTTGTATTTTGTACCTTCCTTTTGGGAGGATACCAAAGAATCTAGGGTCCCATGTGCCAGTGATGACATTTCAAGTGTCCTTTGCAATTGGAAATCCCCTATTGTAGATGGTGAAGAATGCAGAGTCTGTTTAGAAGGTGTGTAAGTTGGCAGTGGTCCTTGGGTAGTTGTCAAAAGTTCTAAGGTCTGTGAAGTAAATCGATCAGGTTTCTGAGCATTTGCTGCAGTAAGTGAGTTTTTCCCACCATCCTTGGTGGATAGCAAAATCCCTTGAAGCCCTTGGCAAGATGAGGAAGATACCAAAGACTCAGTAGCAAGAGTAGGTAAGGAAATTCCCACAGGATCTGGGCCAGGCAGCATATGGCTTGGAAAACCTGAGACATTTTTCAAATGTCCTGGAGATCTCTGAGAATCTGAATATGTCCCCATATCCACATCCACAGATGACAACGGTCCTTTAGACACCTTAGAAGGTGAGGAAGGTGGCCTATCACCCAGAACAGAAAAAGAATGTCTGAGAGTTCCCTGTGTGGATGTGGAGAGTTCTGGAGTCTGTTGTGCAGAGAGAGATTGTCCCACAGCCCCTTCAACAGAAGACAAAGGTGCTACACTTCCTTCTGAGGAGGAAGGAGTTCCTTGTTGCCATTGAGTGAGTGGCATGACATTTAGGGGGGACTCTGAGCCAGACTGAGATAAATCTAGAACTCCATGAATGTGGGGCAAATTGGATGGAGGCTCCTGAGATGACAGAGAAAGGCTCACAGGCTCTGGACCCACTGGTAAGGGTCCAGGAGCCACCATGTCTGACAGGGAAAATGCCAGAGCTCCTGGTCTAGGTGGAAAAGCTCCTAGCAACCTTTGAGTACCTTGGCAGGCTCTTGTTTTACTTGGGAGAGATAACAAAGGTGCTAAAGTCCCTTGAGTACTTGGTGAAGTAGCATCAGTACTCTGGGTAGTTGTGGAAAGATCCAGAGGCCTTTGCAAGGACATCAAAGGTCCTGCAAACTCAGGCGAGCATGAAGAAGATTCCAGAGGCCCCTGAGTTGGGGGTGCATGTCTGGAAACTCCTTGTGCTGATGAAGAAAGATCCAGATCTCCCGGAAGGTGGAGTGAATATCCTGAACACCTTGTTGAAGATGGAAAAGTTTTCTGAACACCTTGGCCAGGTGGCAAATGTTCTGTTGTTCCCTGGACACCCAGAGCTCCTAGGGAAAATGCTAAACATCCTAAAGACCTTTGCACAGCTGGTAAAGTTTTTAGATGCTCATGCTTAGATGTTAATGATCTAGCAGATCCTAGGGCAGATGGTAACTGTCCCACAACAATAATGTTGGAGGCAGAAGGTTTTTTAGATGCTTTAGAAGACATGTAAGATTTTTGATATGTTTGGGCTAAAGGCACAAGTTCCAGACGATTTTTTTTAGATGTGGACTTTCCCTTAGACCCTTGGTAATATAAAGGAGGTTGTGTCATTCTGAAGTCTGATTGGCCAACGGACCAATCACCTTGAGCATGGGCAAAATGTTCTGGATCATTTGAGAGAGATAAAGAAATTCCCTGAAGCTCTGGGCCAGATGGTGAACAGACCAGAGCCTTTTGGTTAGACAGAGAAAGCCCTTGAGCCTTTTGGGGAAATATGGAATGTCCACCATGCCCTTTGTCAGACTGGCAACTTTCCACAGTCCCTTGGTCATCTGTGGGATGTTTCAAGGCATTTTGGACAGATACAGAAGGGGTGCGACTCACCTGAGAAGTCGTTGTAGCGATTGATGTTTTTTTGGCAGCAGGAGATGATGCAAGTCCCATTTCATCAGAAGTTCTGGAGTCTCCTTTGTCAGAAGGATCAACTCTTAACCTGCTTTTTGTAGAAACTGGATGCTTGGGGAAAACATGGGTAGAGGGAGAAGGTCTACTACTTCCCATCAGAGAAGGCATGGAAAAGGAACACTCTTGGGTAGATGGAGATAATTGTAAAGCACCCTGTTCAGATATGGTAGATCCTATGACCATCTGCACAGATGGGGAAGGTCTTAATGTGTCTTGTGTACCCGTGCAAGTCTTGCCCATGGCTTCAGAGTGAGGGGAATGTCCTAGAGATACCTGTGTAGATGTGACCTCTCCTAGAGCATCATGGACATATGTGAGAGGTATAAGAGCCTCTTGAGCAGGTAGGGAAATTTCTAGACCTCCTTGTGTACTAGTGGAAGTTCCAAGAAAATTTTCTTCAGCCTGAGAAGGGGATAACACCTTCTGTATAGAAATATCAGGTGTTGTAGCTAGCTTGATAGGCAAAACAGGTTCCAAGGGCCCTTTTGAAGATGAAGTAGAACCTAGAGCCTTTTGAGCATTTGGAAGATATTCTGGAGACATTTGTGGGCATGGAGAAGGACCAACGGCCCTTTGTCCAGGTGGATAAGAGTCTATAGCATCTTGTGTAGTTGGGGAAGATGGATGATCCTCTTGAGGAGATAGGGAAGTTCTCATAGTCTCCTGTGAAGTTTGGGGAGGTCCTATGGATTCTTGTGCACAGGTAGAATCCAAGGAATTCCCTTCTTTAGTTATACAGGATGCTACAGACTCTTGTGTTTGCAGATCACCTCCCACAGCACCTTGCTCACATAGGATTGGATCCAGAACCTTCTGTACAGATGGAATCTGTCCTAGAACATCTTTTGTAGATGTGTCACATCCACGAGTCATTTCTAAAGATGGGACTGTGGCTAGAACTCCTTTTGTAGATGTATCCTGTACTACAAACCCTTTATGTGATAGGGTAGTACTCAGAGGATCCTGTACAGGTTTTGGAAATTGTAGCATCTTTGATGTATATGGGGAATTCTTTACATCCTCTCCTACAGATACAGAATGTCCCAGTGTCCCCAAGGGCTGCATGGAGGGTTGTATGGTCTCATCACACTGTACAAATATGGAGCTTGTTTGGCTCCCTGGGAGCATTTTGGCAGAATCTTGGCTGTTTGGGACCTGATGACAAGTCAGGAGGGCCCTTTTGGCTGGTAGGGGATATTTGAATAATTCTTGATCAGATCGGGACTTTCTGGAGACCCGTTGTTTAGAGAGAGCATCTTTCAATCCTCTGCTAGAATGAGAATGTTCAGGGTCACTTTTCATAAAAGGAGAATGATTTAATCTTCCTTTCTGTTGGAGAGCAGATTTAAGAACATGTCTTTGATGCTCTTCCATAGAGGGAGATAATCCTAGTGGCCACCTAACAGATGGAGAAGGTCTCAGAACCCCTGGGGAAGATGCTGATGGTTCTAGTTCACTTTGTGTATGTGCAGAAGGCACAAGAGTCTCTTTAGAGGACTCAGGAGTTTCTATCACACCTAGCCTATGTGTGGAACTCTCAAGAGCCCCTTCTAAGGATGGCAAAGGTCCTTGAGCTCCTGGTATAGGTGTGGAAAATTTTGTCTCTGCTTGGGCAGGTATGAGCGGTGTGAGGCTCACTTTGGGAATCGTGATTGCATTTCTTTCCCTTTGGACTGTAAGAGATGATCTGAGCCCATTTTTTAATGGTAGAGGACTTTGAAAGCCCTCTTGGTTTAAAGGGGAAGTTCTGAAATCCTCTTGGTCAGCAGGGTCAGGTCTCAAACTCACTTTACTAGAAGCAGATTGCATGGGGCACTTTGGGGGAGAAGGGGAACGTCTTTGGCTGTCTTTGTGAGAGGACTTAGCTTTATGCCCTGCTTTGGCAGCTGTCAAACATGTTGAACTCTCCTGGGGAGAGGAGGTGGAAGTCGATACATTTGAGACAAAGGAGAAATCAGTGATGTTACCTTTGGGAGAAGGAGGTTTGGATCCCTCCTTGTCTGATGGGGCCTGTTGTAGGTCCCCTTGACCAGAGGAGTCTTGTCCAACATGCTTTGGAGGAGAATTGGAAAGATTAGAGTTATGTAAGGTAGGGGATAACCTTTTGGAACTCCTTCTGGAAGAGGAGGCATGTATGATTTTCCTTTCAGCACAAGTGGGAAGTCTTTGGGATGCCTGGGCAGATGTGGAATGCCCCATAGACTCTTGGAAATATCTGGTTAGTTCGAAAACATCTTGGGTGGATAGGGACAGTCCCTGAGTTTGTTGGGTGGATAGGGACAGTCCCTGAGCATCTTGGGGAGAAGTGGAAGATCCCAGATCTCCTTGGCTAGATCGGGAAGGGTGTGGGGAACCTTGAATGTGTGGGGAGATTACCTGTCCATGTTGTCCAGCAGAAGACGGCCCAGGCACTGTGTGATCTTCTTTGAACTTGTGACTGGCATCTCCAGCCCCGTTTTTGGAAGATGCTGCAGGCACTCTATCACCCAACTGGGCAAAATCCATAGGTTCTTCAAACACAGTGGACATAGACTGGCTTCTTTTCACCTTCCCAGGGATGGGCACAGTAGAGGAGGCTACTCTTTTTCTGGTGGCAGGCTGTAAAACAGATGGTCTGGTATCCCTGGTCAGTGGGTGACTCGTGCCCTCAGGAACCCTCAGAGGAAGTGTAACTGTCCATTTTTTGTTCTCTTTCAGGTTCCTCAGAGGGTCTGGGGTACTCTTCTTGGCTGAAGCCTTGACAAGAGCTTTGAGTTTCTGTAGCTTTTCTGTCACGTGAGCATCAGGTTTTTTGAATCTCTGGTCTTCATAGGGATTTGGGCACCTGAACTTGTACCGAGTCCGTCTAAGTAGCCCCGGAGGAGCAAAGTCCCTCGGGTCTCTGCTGGTCAAGTGCTTCCCTTGTTGGGGTAAGGTGTTACCATCCGGTTGGGGGACAGTGAAGGGGGTCCCAGGCCGTGGAGGCTGGGAACCCTGCAAGAGATTCCCCAATTGGGGTACGGTATTACTATTCCTTTGGGGGACACTAAAGGGGGTCCCAGGCCGTGGAGGCTGGGAAACCGACGGTCCCTGGTCAGAGGGTAAAGTCCGGGCTGAGGCTTGCTGCCCTCTCTCCACACGTCTGGCCATTTAATCGTGAAGGAAATTGTTCAAGAAACATGAAATGGGCCACTGCCCATGAAAGGGGCAGCGCATGTACTTGCCAATGGTGACTCGCGGCAAAAAACGCTTAAGCAGCAACCTTTGAGAGCGGCTCTGTCTCCCGAGTACTGTGAACGCGTCCTGAAGGCCAAGCGCACAGAACTAGAGTGACCGTTGGCCTCAGGAATGAAGCAAAGTTCTAGAACCGCTGTCCTCATGCCTGCACGGGTCAGTCCCGAGCCTGGACAGTGAGTGTCCTTGTGCCTGCACAGGCCAGTCCCGAGCCTGGAGAGAGGCTGTCCTCATGCCTGCACGGGCCAGTCCCGAGCCTGGACAGTGAGTGTCCTTGCGCCTGCACAGGCCAGTCCCGAGCCTGGAGAGAGGCTGTCCTCATGCCTGCACGGGCCAGTCCCGAGCCTGGACAGTGAGTGTCCTTGCGCCTGCACAGGCCAGTCCTGAGCCTGAAGAGACGCTGTCCTCGTGCCTGCACAGGCCAGTCCGGAGCCTGGAGAGAGGCTGTTCTCATGCCTGTCCGGG